>NW_015175362.1:73592-76185 GCF_001447785.1 Gekko japonicus | reverse complement strand
CCCCCCCCCCCCAGCCTCTGCCTAGGGAAAGGGCAGTCTTTCCCTGCAGTGGGAACCAAAGCAGCTGACATCATTCTCCTCTCCCCCGTATGATCCGCACAACTACCCTATGAGGTATGTTATGGTTGAAAGTGTGTGAATGGTCCATAGTCCCCCAGGCAGCTTTTGAAACATGAACCTGGGTCCTGCACACCATCTGTGGCAGTAATGCGGTGCCTGCTGGCACCTTTTCCTATCATTTTTTGCCTTGAGGTATTCTGCTTGTGGTGTGATCTGTCTTCTTTGTGGTGTGGCGTGATTGTGTTATTGGGTTTGTTTCTTTTAAAGGGGAAGTGATGTGTTGTGAGTGAGGACATATGTTACCTCAGAATACAGTAGTTCCCATATGCAACTGAAAATTCCAACTGCCTTGTGGGGGGGGGGAGGTTGAGGTGTGGAATGGAGTGAAGTCCAATCAGCTTCCATATGCAAAAGACCTTGAAACGCTGGGCGGGACTGCACAAAGCAGCCAGTCAACCCAGCCAGTGTCTTCTGAGTGGCAGTTCTTCCGGCCAAACACTAAAGGCGGGCATTTTAGAACGTTGGTCCCCACTACTGCTTTATTATAAGGGAGAGATGTTCTAACACCTGCAAAGTGTTATTCTAATGACTGGTCAGCTAAATGCTAAAGCTCTTTTCAGAACATAATATCTATACAATTCCTGAGAGGATACAAAGAGATATACACAGTGAAGAACAACCTTTGTGTTGGAATAGCTGAGAACTTGACAGTTGAAAAAGACAAACCAGAAATGAAGCTGTTACCTAGGGAATCAGCAGTAGGGATGGACATGAACTGCATTTTTGGAGTTCATTTCAGTTCATGGCTGAATCATGAACCAGATCACAAACTGATACAAACCAGGAGGTTGGTTCGTGAACTGAGCCAGTTTGTACTGGTTTGTGACCCCAGCTTTCTGCTCCACACTGCTTTACACAGGAGCAGAAAGCAGGGGTTCTCCCTGCAAAAAGTGGCAGGAAGCAGAAAGCAGAGGTTTAAGTGGCAAGCCATTTAACCATGAACCATGAACCATCATGAACTGCCTTAAAATTCATGGAAGTTTGTGGTGACTTTTCAGTTCATGAACCATGAACTGGCCAAAATTTGTCATGGACTTGCATTTGTGAGTTGGTTCGTGACCATTCCTAATCAGCAGTTTAGGAATTAAAAAAAAAATCCCAAACGTTTATTGTATGCTTGACATGTTATCAACAATCAAAGAAGGGTTGTGGGTGTAGGGTAGTGGTAACTAACCAATACACAGTTCTTTAAAATGTAAAAAGGTAGTTGAATCCGACTCTAGGGGGCGGTGCTCATCTCCGTTTCCAAGCCGAAGAGCCGGCGCTGTCTGAAGGCGTTTCTGTGGTCATATGGCCAGCATGACTAAACGCCAAGGTGCATGGAATGCTGTTACCTTCCCACTGAAGTGGTACCTGTTTATCTACTTGCAATTGCTTGCTTTTGAACTGCAAGGTTGGCAGGAGCTGGGGCCAGAGACGGGAGTTCACGCCGTCACATGGCACTAGGGTCTCGAACTGACCTTCCAGTCTGCAGCTTCAGCCTCTTAAACTCTGAGCCACCATGGCCCCTTACACAGTTCTTTACTGTTAGGTTAATGAAACAAATATATTAGGATAGTTTATCAAGATTCAAGCCAAGGTAGCTTATTTGGATGATCACAAAATTCTTTTGGCCTAACCCTCTATTCTTGTTCCTGGGGAGGATAGATAACACCTCTTGAATCATTCCTTATCTCCAGCAACAGCTATCAGCCAATTATGTCTGGAGGAAAGATTTCATTACCTGTTTTCTAAAAGGAATAGCTTCTTCTTCTTTTTTTATAAGTACCCAAGGGTACACTTTTATTATTTTTTTCCATTATATTCTACAGACATACCGACATACTTACAAACAACACCCCACTACCCCCAACAACATATAACATATAACAAGAGACTTTATCATTCCTTCTGCTTATTAGATTTCTAAATTCATTATCTCCCTTACCATGGAGGCCCAGGTAGCGGCCACTGCCAGGTCGGTCTTTTACCATCTCAGGCTGATTAAGCAGTTGGTTCCCTTCCTTGACTGTACTGACCTAGCAACAGTGATCCATGCGATGGTTACCTCGAGACTAGACTACTGTAATGCTCTCTACACGGATCCAGAAGCTGCAGCTGGTGCAGAATGCCGCGACCAAGCTGTTGATGGGCCTCCCTAGACGAGAGCACATCCAGCCTGTGCTGAGGACACTGCACTGGCTGCCAATAGCGTACCGAATCCACTTCAAGGTGCTGGTTCTTACCTTTAAAGCCCTATATGGCCGAGGTCCGACATACCTGAAGGACCGCCTTTCCCCGTATATACCCCAGAGAGCACTACGGGGTCCCAAAATCGGTTGACCCTCCCTGGCCTGAGGGAGGCCAAGCTAGCTATCACCAGGGCCGGAGCCTTTTCAGTGGCGGCCCCTACCTGGTGGAACAAGCTTCCGGAGGAGATCAGGGCCCTGCGGGACCTTTTGCAGTTCCGCAGGGCCTGTAAGATGGCGCTCTT
>NW_015175362.1:49114-72640 GCF_001447785.1 Gekko japonicus | reverse complement strand
CTGACATCTTGTGATTTCTTGTAACTTCTCTTTTTGTTTGTCGTCCAAGTTCTTAGTTATAATTTTAGTTTTTTCTACATTTATTTTGAAGCCCGCCACTGCTCCACTCTTCAATCTTATCCATCAAAGCTCCTGCTGCTTCTATTGGGTTTTCAAGTATTAATGCCACATCATCTCCAAAAGCTAGTATTTTGAAGTGTTCTTTCTTTACTTGAAGTCCAGTTATTTTACTCTCCCTTCTGATGGCTTCATTCATAATTTCCAGTACCATAATAAACAAAAGTGGGGATAAAGGACATCCTTGCCTCGTACCTTTCTGAATCTCAAAATTATTTGAAAGTTCTCCATTGACCATAACTTTCGCTTTTTGTTCACTATATATTGCTTGAATCATAGTAATAAAACTTTCTCCTGCATCTAACATGGGAAACGTCTCCAACATAAAAGTCCAGTTAACATTGTCAAATGCTTTCTCCACATCCAGAAAGATTATTGCCATTTGCTTCTCATGATGTAGTTCATAGTATTCTAACACATTCATTAATATTCTCAAATTATTCCTCATTTGTCTTTTAGGTAAAAATCCCGACTGGTCCTTATTTATTGTTTCCATTAATACTTTTTTCAGCCTCTGCACCAAAATTGATGCAAAAATCTTGTAGTCCACGTTTAACAGTGATATCGGTCTATAATTTTTCATTTCCTTCTCATCTAAGTTTTGTTTATTTGCTTCTTTCCACGTATCTGGAATTTCGCCTTATTCTCTCACCATATTACATATATCCTTAAAGGTCAGTGCAATCTGCTCTTCAAAAATATGGTAAAATTCTATCGGGAGTCCATCTGGTCCCGGAGGTTTCCCTCTATTTTGTCTCTTTATTGCCTCGACCACTTCCATCATTGAAATTTGTTGGTTTAATATTTTTCTTTGTCCTTCTCTAAGTTTTTGCAATTTATATTTTTCCAAATAACTTTTGATTTTATCCATACTTACTGTCGTTTTCCCGTATAGCATTTTATAGTATTCCTCCATAGCTTTTTTGATTTCTTCATTTCTATAGATTTCCTTCCCTTCTTTTCTCAAGACTTTAATAGAAGTTCTTTCCTTCTGTTGATTAATTTTATAGGCCAGCCATCTAGTGGGTTTATTAGCATTCTCAAAAAAGTTTTGTTTTGCAAAGTATAATTTCTTTGCTATCTCCTCTTTCAATAAGCCATTCATCTGATGTTGTAACATTTTTATTCTTCTTTTTGCTGCATCATTATTTACTTTAGACATCATAATATTCTCTTGTAAATTTATTTGTTTTTTCAGGTTCTCAAATCTTTGTTTCCTTTGCCTATTTACTTTTGCTGCTTCTTGAATTAATAATCCTCTAGAAAATGCTTTCATTGCATCCCATATCACCTTTAATGATGTATCTTGTTTTTTATTTTCTTTGAAAAAGGCTGTTAGCTCTTCCTTCATTTTATTTACAAAGTTATTATTTCTCAAAATTCAAAGAAGCGGCGCTGCACAATCACACCAGCAATCGCCAGGCGCCACTTCCGTGGCAAACGGGAATATTTTTTTCTCACCAAAAGGTGAGCATGATCATTTGTGCACATCCCGTGAAGACTTTAAAAAAACCCTAACCAGTTGGCGACAGGACCAGGACTGGACGCGATCAGACGCCCATCCTTGCCCCGCGTTTTCCAGAAACCAGTACATTGTAAGTACTAGTTTTTTACTCCGCATCTTTGGCAGGAAGCCATGGTTTAGCCACGGGAGCACTACGCTTCCCAGATGTTGTGGTGTGATCGCGCCCAGAAAATCCGCCTATCCGTATCTTTAGCGTGGCAAATGCTCCGTGTGAACGGGGCTTTTGCTTGGCATTGCAAGGGGGGAGATGGATCTTTCAGTTTCCTCCCACCCCACTTTCACCAGCAGAAAGAGCAGTGGGAGGGCTTTTCACCCCTTTTCTCTGGCTCAGCATGTCCATCCTAGGACACATTGGACCGAGGTGTGAGAGAAACCGATATATCTGCCTTCTCCCTTGCAGCACAAGGGAGCATTCCCTTGCAGCACACACTTTTTAAAGGTCAGTTCTCCCAATGTATGACTGACTGTGAGTCTGGTTGCACACCTGTGACCTGACATGTGTTAGATGTATTGTGTAGCTTGACCTTCAGACAACTGCTTCATGCTCCTGTAAACTGGCAGATATAGGGAGGTGACAGAAAATTGGGAATGGAATACATGACAGAGTAAAGTACCATGGTAAATTCTTGGTCAAATAAAGATCACCACAGCTAGAAATAGAAAACAGAGGATTAGAAACTTGTCATGCAGGTTGTCAGAAAGGTGTATAGGCCAATTTTAAAATGTTTACTTCAAGTCCCAGCCTTCAATCAGACTTATTTCCTTGTTAGCATACTTAAGGCTGCAGCCTTGATTTGTGACTCAGTCCTGCACCAGTTTACAGGCCTTGCTGTTCATTTCAAACACATACTCCAGTAGATGCTGCCATTTACAACTGACCTATTCTTGGAAGATTACAAAGAACTCTTTCTTTAGTCATTCTAACAGGTGAAATACTTCTGCATTCCTTTCCCATTATGTCTTAAGTGCTGCTGGGAACAGGAAAGTTGCTGAGTTGCTTACATACCTGGCCAATGCCATGCAATTTTGAACCTTGAGGAGCTGGTTAGGCTTCAGCTAAACAGCCAAGAATAATGCCTCCCTTGTCAAACCATGGGGGGGGGGGCCTGCAGCTGCTGTATGCGCTGGTAAATGCAAGGGAGATGATATGCACCGTGCAAATTGCTCGTTCGTGTGCTCTGCCATTCTGACTACAGTCACGTCAAATGGCACGTAACCTGGGGCTGTGGTGGTGCAGATTTCAATTTGGGTAATGTAGCTGCAGTTGGAATGGAGCAAGGCAGCATGACCATGACAATCTATTTCCTGTAGATTAATGTTGGGAGCAGGCAGGTATGTCATAAAGCATGACTTAATAATGTGAGGGAGAGTAACCCTCTCCGTGTTTCCTTCTCTTTCATTAATGCTTTTGTGCCTGCCTGTGAGAGATTCTCAGAAGACGTAGGGCCTCTTGCTTTCAAATGTTGCCTCTGACCCAGATAGTGTCAAAACGTCTGAATGCATGCGATGCTCTTTTTCAAAAGAGCATCCCTAATGCAATGCAAATGCACATTGTTGGGAAATTCCAGCTGAGAAAAAGAGGCCTCGTATTTCTAAAACCATATACATGTCAATAGGCCATTATTCTCTAGTTTTAAATGTAATTGCAGCACAGCTTGGAATGGATTCCTGAAATCATAAAATACATTGAATAGCAGTTACTGAATCTTCCAGAATATTTTATATCCCTCTTCCAATCCCATGCCCCCCCCCCCGCAAAAAAAAAGAACAGAAAATAGACGGAGGAAGGAAGGGAAGGAAGGAGGCAAAGATAAAAGTGAAAGTCATATCCTTTAGTTCAGCGTACAATTGGAAAATATATTGGCCTCCTAACAAGCATTTCAACATCAGTGGCTCTGAAGCCTCCCCCTCCGCCTAAATAGATCTGTCTTGGTCCAGTTCTGTATGACAAATTATTTCCAGGCAATTAAGAATATTTATAATTGTTTTCTTTGGTATATGCTTTCTTATATTTCCAAAATTTCTTTTCAAGCTAATGTTTCTTATAAAGCCCAAAGTGCAGTCATTTTGAAAGAATCTTTTCTTAGTCATGTGAACCGCAATCTGCAGCCACCTTTTTTTGTTTTAATATAAATTTACCATGTGCGCAGTGCAGCCTTTATCACCAGGACTGGTATGTTTTAAGGTATCATTATTTCATTGTGGTTGTCTCCCTCTCTTGCTCAGTCTTTCTTGGGAGAACTCCAAGAAACAGCTCCTATGATTAAAAACAATGTAGATTAATATTGCGGCAGTGCTGAGCTGTGGTATCCTTTTACTTCTTTCTGGCTCCCCTCCTCCACCCTTCTCTCCAAATCTGTTCCTTTCTCTGCAAATAAATCGGCATGGGTTCAGTTTCCTAGTTTTGCCTCTGATATGGAGAAAACAAAAACAGACCATTTGCGACTAGAAGCAGATAATTCTTTTAGCAAAACCCACAGTATAAATCCTTTTTAAATACTAAATTTGCTTTTTAAAAAACCAATAGTTCACTGTTTATGAAACTGGCTCTGTAACACAGGCAATAATAATTTTGGTTTTCAACAGAGAAAGTTGTTCTGCAGCACTGTCCTCTTGTCACATTGAACTTCAGGCCGCTTCCATAGGTGGATACTGATTGTACTGTCACCTCTCTTGGCTGGACTGAAGAGAATATGGGGGTCATTCTACCCTACTTCCAGAAGAGCTGTTAATTACCTCAAGCCTTCATCTTTGTTTAATTTATATCACAGCATAAACATAAATCCCAGTTTTATCTGTTTCTCATCAAGTAAAATTTCTGTCACTGTAACCCTGAGGACAGACAAAACTGTAAGATTAACTTTACTATAGTCTTTGAAAGTTTTTTTTTAAAACATACAGATAAAAACAGTCTCCTCAGGACTCAAAGCCTATGGTAGTTGATTAGTCCCTGCAGTAGGGAAAATTAAATTCTGTGGTTGAGACCCAGCATGCTTGGCTGGTTTAATAATGCTATGGCCACCATCCAATGGCTGACAACCAAGAACTGAGGTACTTTCTGTTCTTTACTCCCTCGTGCAACACCTGAAAATCCCGGGGCAAATCAAACATCAAATTAAATCTTTTTTTTTAAAAAAAGCCCTCACCTGTAAAGCATGTATAAGGAACTAATTTTAATGCTTTCAAGCTGAAATCATTGGGATACGAGCCCAAAAAACAATGACAAAGGTAAGATCTTAAAGCACCTTTCTGGGGATTCCCCTTCCCCCCAATCTCCAACAGTGCTTTGCAGTTTAGCTTATTTATTATTTCTGTTTCCTGTTTGGCAGAAGCCAAGGATCTCACTAAAAGTAATCAGATCCCACAAAATTGTTTTTAAAAGCCTCCATTTATGAAAGTGTGTCTGTTGTTCTTTCTATCCTATTATATCTCTAGTGCCTTTATGAAGCAAACCTTCCCTTGTCCCTCCTTAAGTATTTTGTGCTCCACCTACATCTATCTATCTATCTATCTATCTATCTATCTATCTATCTATCTATCTATCATCTATCTACCTACCTACCTACCTATCTATCTATCTATCTGATTTTTACCCCACCCTCCCAGCAAGGCTGGCTCACTGGGTGCTGACAGCACAAGGCTCACTGGCCAAATACAATCTGTCATCATTTTCCCCCAAGGGAGAAAAAAAAACCCTTCGTCCTTTCGCCTTCAAATGGGGAATTCAAGCTTTTGGCCTGACAGGAAAAATTTGGTAGCCTTCCTCTGATCTATATCACTGCATCCATTACAGCTATTTTATTAATCACTGCAGCATACTGTCTGGCTGTCCTGATTTAGCTAGGACAGCCAAGTTTTGCAGGGGTTTTGCATTCAATGCAAAGTAGAAAGCTGGTTCTTCTTTCTGATCCTCCTAGCCTCTGAGACTGGAGAAAATTCTGACCAAGCTAGTTTGGAGGGCTGGTAATAGATAGGAAAGAAAAGGGCTAGCGTCAGCTCTCTAACTCCTCTTTTAGTTTATCGATAACTTGCACCAAGACGAATATTAAAAATGAAAAAAATGCCTTCATCCACTTTGCTGTTAACGTTTTTTTTTTTTTTAGAAACAAAAACATCTTTATTCTATAAATTGCGGTGCTGGAATTACCAGAAGGGAAGAAGAAACCAGGAGTGTATTTGTTTTGGACATAAATAGTAATTTGAGAAATTGCATAAATATAACTTCTCATGGTCTTGGTGGTGCAGCCCAAGCTATGCCTTTCCAGTCCCTGGGCCCTACATCCCATCTCCCCCATGCTTGGACCTGTGTATGTATAGAGTCACTATTATTATTGTTCTGTTTAAGAATTTTATGCCATAGATTTATTGATTGACCTTAACCTTATTGCTATGCTTTAGTTGTATATTGCATCAAATGTATTCCGAATGGCATAAATGCAATGTAGCACATATATGTACACGTAGTTAACTTGGCATGGAAGTAGTGGCTACTATTGTTTGGCTACTGACTACTATTGCTTGGAGTCCTCTGCTTACTTGCCCTTTTAGTTTCTGCTTTCTTCTCACATCATCTTTGTCTCGACCATGTCGCCCTGGTCTCAGTTCACCAGGTACTGTCTGAAGGCTTCCAGACTGCTCTTAGCCAAACTCAGAAGAATTACTGTATTTTTGTTTATGAAATATAGAATAGGGCTGCCAAGTCCCCCCAAGGGTCCAGAGGCCCGTTCCTCGCCGCCGGCAGATCGGGCCCCGGAGGGAACCCCACCCCGGCGTGCACGTCACCAGGAAGTGACGTTATGACGCCGGGCACGCTGGGGGTGGGGCCACGACCATCCAAGGGGAAAACATAGAGTTTCCCCCGCTGGGGGCGGGGCCACGACCATCCGAGGGGGAAACTCTATGTTTTCCCCTTGGATGGTCGTGGCCCCACCCCCAGCGTGCCCGGCGTCATAACGTCACTTACTGGTGACGTGCGTGCAGCGCGCGCACATAGGACGCCAAATGGGAGTCCCCCGCTCTCGACCGTTTTCGACTTGGCAACCCTAATATAGAAGGTTATGATGTGGTCAGTATTTGAACCACTTTTTATTTGTACTCACCCTCAGGAATAATCATTTTCAACAACAATGGTCTATCAGTAGAAACATACCTTTACAAATTAGCACAGCAGAAACATACCTTTACAAATATAGCACACACAAATATCTGCTTGCTACATTATGAACCCAGGTTACACAAGGAGCTTTGGTAATGGGGTGATGTTAAGGTGAAGATTAGGTCTAAGTGTTCGCTTGAGCTGTGTGGAAAAATTTACTCAGTGTTTTTGTGGCTTCCATAATTCCCCCCCCCCAAAACACTTTTCTTCAAATCAAAGGCAGATTTCATAAGAGGAAAACTGTCGCTTTGACTCAGGAGCTGTTTTATGTTCTTGAGAAAATAGTGAATTACTTCCTAAGAAAAGCATACTTGTTGTTTGGTCTACGGTATGGTAATTTTTTTTTTAAAGGGAAGTCTTGTTCTTAAATGGAAATAGGAACATTTTGTTCTGGATATTGTATACTTTCTCAGAGACCTTGAAATGTGTAACAAAGTGATTAACCGCACAATTAATTGTTGAGCTGCATGTGCAGTTTTACTGCTCTGTTATTAAGAATGCTCTGAGTATGTTAAACTTCAAAATGAGCAACATTGACCAGCACAATGCAAAACACTGTTCTTTGGAATCTGTAATGAGAATCACAGACATTTCTATTTAACCATCCATATAGGATATATCTTTTCAAAGATAACCATTCTAGAGTCTTTTAAAAACCCACCTCCCTTCAAATATCATTCTTTTCTCCCAGCCCATCAACTCAGTATGTTCCCTCAGCACTGTACAAAGCCATTTTTGACCCAAGCAAATAGAATGTGAATTCACAGTGATGTTTTTAAATCTCCAGCAAACACTGCCTCACTTCAAAGGTTAGTCTTCTGTAACTCTAGGAAAGAAAGGGTTAATTCGCTAAAGTGGCCTGGGAGGGGGTGCTCCTGCATATCTGGTAATTGACTTTCCAAGCAAAAATGACTACTGATGCAGCTACCCTCTGACAAGGGAAAGTATTCACTTTGTAAAACTAAAGGAGTCTTCCAGATGAATTGCGGCAGCTAAGAGCTATACTTCTGCTGTGTTGAAATATTTTACTGCCCCCTATATATGGGGTGCGGTGGCTCAAGTGGTTAAGACGCTGAACTGCAGGCTGTGGAAGGTCAGTAGTTCAGTGGTTCAAGACCCGGGTGCCGCAAGACAGGGTGAGCTCCTGTCTCTAGTTCCAGCTCCTGTCAACCTAGCAGTTCGAAAGCAAGAAATTGCAAGTAGATAAATAGGGACCACTTCGGTGGGAAGGTAACAGCGTTCCGAGCGCCTTGGTGTTTAGTCATGCCGGCCACATGACCACGGAAACGTCTTCGGACAGCGCTGGCTCTTCGGCTTTGTAACGGAGATGAGCACCGCAACCCTAGAGTCGGATTCGACTGGCTTTCGAGCAAGGGAACCTTTACCTTTACTTTTTATATATGGGGTGATGCTCGAGAATTCAAATACAGTTACTTCAAAAGTGTTCTGATATGGCTCTTAGACCAAAACAAAACAGAAGTCCAATAGCACCTTAAAGACGAACAGAATGTATTCCAGTATGATCTTTCATGAGACAGATCACTTCTTCAGATACAATAGAGAAATAAGCCCCTTCGCCTCAGTTTTACAGGAAAATTACAGAAAGGGAGGGGGAAAGAGAGGAGATGAAAGGAGGTAATAAATCAAGTGAGATTCTCTATGTGGGAGCTTGAACTGCTTGGGTAGTTTTACCCTTTCTTTGGTAGTGCACTACCCCAAGATTGATCAAGTTGAAGTCCAGGTTTAGTTTGGAATTCATGGCTTGACAATTAGGACAGCCCACCAAAGATTATCATTGTGGGGAAGTGAAACACTTGCATTCCTTTCCTACAAAGGGGAAATGAGATTCCAGAAACCCCAAGTGACACTACTTTGAATCATACAAGTAGTTTGTGATGCAGTCAGGGCTTGATTTGCACTCCAGTGCCCTTGTGAAAATGGTCTACTTTGCCACTAATCTTTTCAATTGTTTCAATGTCTGTGTCTTTTGAATAACCAAAACAAGCAGGGCTCCTCTTTCAATATTCTACTCAAACAAGTTTTGTCCAGCTTAGGTGGTGCCCTTTGAGTTTGTCCAGTTACCTTTTTCCTTCCTTCAGTTTAGACTGAATAGCAGTCTCAGTTTTCCTGCCAGCTTAAATAGCTGGTGTTAGTCATACTCTCAAAGGTGTTTGTTAGTGCAGTCATTCCTCGAACTCTCAGACCTGCCGGTAATATTGTTTTCACAAGGGTGATTTGCATTCATTCTGGAATGACGTCCAGTACGTGCCTGCAACTTAAAATGTGCTTCTTCTGAATGGAGTAGACGCCAAGCCTCTTAAGAATTCACCCAACATAATTAGATACACCCTGGCTCCTCTCAGTGTTATCCAAAGGCTAACTATCTGATGCTTAAATTGAAAAAGCTCATTAACTTTAAACACTACAAAAGCAGGTGGGGGAAAAACTCAGTGGAAATAGTAGATTGGCCATGAAGTGTTTGTAGAGTCTAAGCCTAACAATCTGCACATTTGAACAGCTTTTGAATTACAAAGGGGGTGGGGAGCCATTAGCATGTACTTTGCTCGTTTGTTGCAGTTTCAATGCACATTCAGTGTTTAAAAATAAACAGGGTGCAATTAAACTAGGTTATTCAGTAGGTGAACATAGTACCAAGAATGGCAAGAAATTAGTTGAACTGCTTATCACCTCTCTATTTTGCAATGCAGATGCTTCTGGGAAGGATTCTCTCATGTGACGTAACATTTCTGTGCTGTACATGGAGCCCATATATATCCATCCATAAGTCTGCCTCTGTTTCACATGGGACCTTCCTTTTCAGATCTCTATTAGCAGGCAGAAAACTTGGGGTGGGGATTCTTCACTGCTCTGTCCTTTACAAAAGCCTGCAGAGATAATCTGTCACTTTCAGTGGATGGAGGTTCTGCAGGCAGCGTAGCCTCTCCCATGCAGGCGAGTGTCCACTTCTAGGGCTGCCTGTAGAGAAAATGGATTAGACACATGAGAGAGGGGGTGGAAAGGATATGAAGCCTGAAAGGACTGTGGTATGATTTTGCAATGAATGACTGAATGAATTAGCAGGTGTACATTTTCCATACACATCCACGAATACTTTCAGAGCATTCTTAGGACCTTCTCTGTTGTTACACGGCAGCAATCCAACCTGACAAATCTGTAGGGTTAAGTGAGGTATTGCCTTGAGAGTAAATCCATATAGCTCTGCAAGGGCAACAGTGACGACAAGATGAAGCTTTCAAGTTTGGGCCATTTGCTCATCTAGGAAAAGGTAGCGTAGATTGCATGCAAACCATGCACTGTCTTGCTTGGGGCATCATTTGCATCTGTGAGATTCAGTGCCTGGGTGAGAGAAGAGGAAAGGTTTTGTAAATTTTATCTCAGCACACACTGAGAATGAATCCTGCGATTGTTTGGAGCCTATTATGATGCCCCAAGTTCTCCCACCCATTCCTCAACCTGCACCCAATAAAGTAGAATGGAAATAGGGGTGAAATGAGTTGGGCTATGCCTCCCAGGTGAGAGAAGATGAAGAGATGGCAAACAGCTGATTCACCGACAGCTACATGTCTCCAGCTATGTTTACTTGTAGCTTCATCATTCTTTTGGCTGGGCCTTGATATTATGCACCCAGAGTTCACTTCCGTAGAAGAGGATGCAACTGTTTGCTGAGCATATCCAGTGCCTTCACCTGAAGGAAACAGAGGGAGTTGTCACACAGGATGAGTGGGTGAAATGTGGTTGACATAGGAAAGTACCTTCTAAATAGTCAGAGGTACAGATTCATAGCACTTCACTATACAAGCAATGTGTGAGGAATGTTTTGAATGTCTTACATGCTGGACATTTCCAGTTCATCTCTTCCAAGCATTTGAGCTGTAGACAGTGCCTTGCCGTAAAGGAATGAAAAGTTACTAGCTGTGCACAAAATTGCCTGAAGTATTTATACATTGGAATCTCACGTTGCTTCCTTTTTGGAGCATAGTTATTTTTTTCTCCAATCAAGGCCTAAATTAAGAAGGAACAGGGTGTGATATCAGCATCACTTCAGGGAACACACACACACCTAACAGTTTTGCCTGAAGGAAAAAAAACCCATCACTAATTGGGGCAAGCATCACGCCCCCGTTAACACTTGCTGAAGCCTTAGAAGAGCCAGAGAGGACATCATTCGAAAATGCTGACTTTAGTGAACTGTTCTGACAGACAGAGAAGCAATTTCTTCTGCCTAGTTACTAATTAGCACTCAAAAGCACATGGTCTTTTTAAAGACAAATCTTTCAATCTAAATTGCTCAAAGCATTGCGTGAGAGAGATTTACTTGTATAAATAGTGAAACACTTTTAATGTACATTTATAAATGTATATATGGAGACTGATCACCTTCTGATCCAGCAGTGGGTTTTAAAGTGCAGACACAAACCTTCATGTTGTAATCTGGCAGCCTTACTATGACTGCATGTCTGTCCGTCCATCCATCCATCCATCATCTATCTGCTTGTTGTGAAACCGACAAAGGGAATAATGATCTAATTTCCATGATAATTTGATTTTACTGTGTCTAACAATATATCTATATCTCCATAGATTGAATATTAGAAATAATGTATTAGAATGTCCAATGTTTAGTGAGCTGCTTTTCTCCTACTGAACAAAGCACAAACCAGGCCCGTGTAGGCTGAATAAATAAATGTTCTTTCCTTATCTGAGTTTTCGGATAAAGCAGCTGTTTTACAATACTAATAGGCCATGAATGTAGCAATAATGAGAGGTATAGGGTAAGGAGTGTGGGCTTGAAAGTGAATGAATTTACATAGCTTCTTGCTATGCCTCTGGTGGAAGCTCATGTGTTATGATAGCAGGTTCCAAGGGGTCTGTGAAAGGTCTGTAGCAATTGAGTGATTCACACCCCTTATCTAAGAATGAACCTTTTTGCTTGTACATGAAGAGTCCTTGATAATGGTCAAAGAAGACCTCTTTGTTCCTTTGTCAAATATACAATTGTACATGAGTAAAAGACAATGTAACCTTACCCTTAGTTGGGGTCAGCCAATGAATGTATGCCAACTCCAATTATGCCCCTTTACCTGTAACCAGTGGAGGTTTCTATATGATGTTAACTTTGTCTATGTCATTTTGGGTATACAACCTTCTGCCCTTCCTAATTTGGACCAGAAAGCAGCTTGGTTTTGAGGGCAATTCATTGCTTAGCACCGTTTTCCTGTTTATTGCAATAAACACTGTAGTTATTCTTCCTCACTTGGACTTCAGTCATGTTGTTCTTCATCGGGCCCGGGGACACATGAGCCATGATTTGTGGAACACTATTAATATACAAAATTATACAAGGTGAAGGAGGGAAGGCAGCATGGTATAGCCCAAGCTCGTCAGATCTTTAAAGCTATGTTGGCTTGATCTTCGGATGGGGGATCACCAAGGAAGACTCTGTAGAGGAAGGCAATGGCAAACCACCTCTGCTTTTTATTTTTGTAAGCCATTTTGAGTCCCCAGTGGGGAGAACTGTGTGACAGAAATACATAGATATACTGTAGTGGGAGTGGCTTGCATGAATTTCAATAGAGATAAGTGCAAAGTCCTACACTTAGGTACAAAAAATCAAAGGCACAGATATAGAATGGGAGGGACTTGGCTTGACAGCAGCACATGTGAAAGGGATCTAGGTGTTCTGGTTGATCACAAGCTAAACATGAGCCAGCAGTGCGATGTGACTGTGAAGAAAGCTAATGCAATCTTAGGATGCATTAACAGAAGCATTGTGTCCAGATCACGGGAGGTGGTAGTTCTATCTGCTATGGTCAGGCCTCACCTGGAGTACTGTGTCCAGTTTTGGGCACCACATTTTAGGAAGGATGGTGACAAGCTCGAGCGTGTCCAGAAGAGGGCAACCAGGATGGTGAGAGGGTTGGAATCCAAGTCTTACAAGGAAAGGCTGAAAGAGTTGGGTATGTTTAGCCTGAGAAAGAGAAGGCTTAGAGGGGACATGATTGCAGTCTTCAAGTATTTGAAGGGCTGTCGTGTAGAAGATGGAGTGGATCTATTCTCTCTTGCTCCGGATTGCAAGACTAGATCCAATGGGTGGAAATTACAAGGGAGTTGTTATTGGCTAAATATTAGGACAAACTTTCTAACTGTAAGAGTGGTTGAGCAGTGGAACAGACTGCCTCAGGAGGTGGTGGATGCTCCTTCGCTGGACTTTTTCAAGCGGAGGCTGGATGACCATCTTTCGGGTATGTTGTAGGGCTATCTTTTGGCTATGCTCCTGCAGAGTGCAGGGGGTTGGACTAGATGACCTGCAAGGTCCCTTCCAACTAACATTCTATGAGTCTATCTCAACAGTTTAATAGAAAATTCCAAACGAGTTGACAAGAAGTTACCCAGTAAATTATTTCCCATTTCAGTCTGCAATGGATACTCAATGGGATGATTTCTTGCAACCCATATTCAAATGACATTGTGAGCTGGAAGGGGAGACTAGAGAGTTAAACTTGAAGAAGACAGCGTGATAATCTTGGATATGTCATACTAATACATTTTGAAGAAGGAAGGAACTTATGAGAGAGGAATGTACTGTGTTCCTTCTCTTGTTTTGCAGGGGAAAGTAGCTCCCTGTGTATGTGGTGTGAAAGTATTGCATTGATCAAAACCAGCTGTCAACTCCACATATTTAAAGGAGGTGGGGGGATGTTGTTTAAAAAGAAAGCATGTGAAAGGCAGATGCAAACATTCCGAGTGGTTTCTTGGTATAGAATCTTTTGCTGATACCCAATTGTTTAGGTCTGGGATATGATCTCAAAGAGAGCCCTATCCCTGAATTCTGCTGGGTTTCGCACCCACCATAGTTGTTAATTGGGATTCTAATTTGAACATACTAGCATGTGAATAGAGGGGAGAGAGAATATGCATTTACAAAGAGAGAGGATTGCCAAATTATACTTTTCTAATCATTTCTTCATAACCTTCTTCTCCAAGTAGGTCTCACGGTTATGCAAAAAATATTTCAGCTCTCTTATGTTGCTTTAACACTGTGCAATACCCATAAATAACACTGCAATTTACCCACACATCTGATTATATGAGGTCTTGTTTACACTTCATGTTTTATTTGGACCTTGGCTTGGCAGTTATACGTGGTCCCAGCAGTGAAATAATCTCTGCTTATATATTTTTTTTGTCTCCTGTTGCTAGGAATATGTCTTCCTGCTTTTTAAATCTCTATACTGAGTCTCTCCTACTTTCTGCATCAACCTCAAACTCATTGTCCTTCACAACTGGCTTGGCTAAATCAGGAATTATTTTTCCAGAAACAGGAAAATTCCTGCCAGTGATCCCTATACTAGGATCCTTACCCTGGGTTATAGATATGGATAGTTTCCACATCAGTACATAAATTCTCAAGATGGAGTCTGACTCCTGCTATCTTCAGGTCTGTAGCGAAGAACTGCACAGGTATAATGTATTTGCATGATACTTTCATGATTGTGTTCAATAAGAAATATATTCCAGATGTGTATTTGCATCTGAGACTGAGAGCACTACACAGCTTTTTTTTTTAAGTAGGAATGATTGCAAAAATCAGTTTCATAATAGAAATAGGTTCCTGATCCTTTATTCTGCTTATCAGCAGGGCTTTTTTTTTGTAGAAAAAGCCCAGCAGGAACTCATTAGCATAATAGGCCACACCCAACAGCAGAAACTCATTAGCATATTAGGTCATACCACTGACATCACCGCTCATTAGCATATTAGGCCACACCCATGCCTTCCCTTGGCTTCTCTGGGCAAGCCAGCCCTTGGACAGGCCGGGGAAGGCATGGGGAGGCATTTAAATGGCTCCCCCATCCTTTCAGCCCCCCCTGGCCCCCCGCCTCAGAGTTGCTGGGGGGGGGTCATTCGCCAGGCCTTCCCTCTGCTGCTCTGAAGCCAGCCGGAACTCCGTTCCTGTGTGTTCCTGCCCCAAAATATCCCTGCTTATCAGGTTGAATCCCATTCCAAGCTGATCGGTGCAACCAAGTTAAAGTCTTCATCCAGGCATTTAGGGAACTCTTTCTAATGGTCTAAATAGAAATTTCCTTTGCAGTCCCTACAGTCTTCATAGGCTGTAAAAAAAGGAGATGGGTAGGGAAAAGAGGTGGTCTCTTCCCTCACCACTCTTGTGATGATCTTATTCAGTGGGAGCATACGGTTACTATTTGGGTTGGATGTCAGCCCTGACAGGAATTATTCTCTAACTGCCACTCGGGCTGCATGGAGAACAGAAACAAGACAAAGAGACATTACAACAATGATCAGATCAGATGAACATATCTGATTGTTACTGTATGTTGCTAATTATGGCAAGTGGGTTACTTATTTAGATTATGTTATATAATTATATGAAAGGGGCAGTATCTCTCAGAGAAATGGCAAGAGTAGAGAGGTTAGTGACTTATTTTTTACCGGCTTGGGTTTTTTTTCCTACTGTGGTTTTTAACTGTATGTCGCGTCAAGCAGGACTCTGAAGAAGCATCATAGCGGTACTTTAAATAAATAAATGCCACCCCCCCCCCGGCACTCTGTCAAAATGCAAAATAAGCAGCCACCAAGGATACTTTTTAACATTAGGTGCTCCAGTCATGGATCTTCCACACAATATATATCTTGGTCCTAAGGAAGGTTTTGGAGAGCTACTGTTAGTTGGAGTAGACGGTAGTGGGTTAGATGAACCAACGTCCGAATCAATATAAAACAGCTTCCTTAGTTTCTTTCATTGTCTGTGAAACAGGAATGCAGCTTTCTGCAAAATTATGCCCATGTACACAGCTTTAGTCTTTTCTAGTAAAAAATTGTACTAGAGATACACGCACACACACACACACACACAAGCTCACAGGTGCACTCCCACATGTGCCCAGTTTCGTGCCAGATTGCAGCATTCATAACGCAGCAGTAAACAGCCTTGCTCGTATCTTTTAAATGTCATCGGCTGTGCTGTATGGCAGCTCTTACTTCACTGCTGATGGCTCCAGGATTAGAACCAGCCAGTCACTGTGAGTTTGGCAGCTGCAGATTCCAGATGTACGGTCCCTGGAAGGAATGACTCTTTCCAGCAGTGTCAGCTGGCTATCACTTTCCCTTTCCCTGCTTTTTTTTCTTTCTTTCTTTCAACAAATCTAATGTGGTGCGTTATCCACTTTCACATCACTTCCCTTTGACTGTGGGGAACTGACTCACTGTGACATGGTTTTGATGTGGGAAATGAACAAATTGCAGACAACGGCTGCATTCTCTTATGGCATTCAGTGATTTAGCTCCTCAAATCTGATGACAGCCCTGGATGTCCCCATTGTGAAATCCTGTGTGCATTGCAGGTCTGTGGGGCTTGATTTGGAGAGACTTTGAAGGCTCAGATCTGATTTTTAAAAAATTATCATCCGTTCCTTTCTTTATGGCTTAGTTTACTTGTGTTCTTAAAGTTACATATAAGACTAAATGCCTTTGCACTTCAAAGTGAAATACAATAATACTACTTAACATGAATGGAATGTATTTCAAGCTCTATGTTCATTATTTCAATAGTTATGTTGAAGTAGGTAAGTGTTATCCTTTGTGCAGGGCTCTTTTTGTAGAAAAAGCCCAGCAGGAACTCATTAGCATAATAGGCCACACCCAACAGCAGAAACTCATTAGCCTATTAGGCCACACCTTGACAACACCACTCATTAGCACATTAGGCCACACCCCCATGTTACCAGAAGTGTGGTCATCCAGCCACACCCACCTTTCCCTTCTTATTCTGTTTACCTTGTTTGTTGTCAAAACCCAGAGCTTTTTTTGTAGCAGGAACTCCTTTGCATGTTAGGCCACACACCCCTAATGTAGCCAATCCTAATGAGTTTCTGCTATTGGGTGTGGCCTATTATGCTAATGAGTTCCTGCTGGGCGTGGCCAACTCAGGAGCCAGCCGGAACTCCGTTCCTGTGCGTTCCTGCCCAAAAATAGCCCTGCCTTTGTGTATGATAGATGAAGACTGAAAATAGGTTGCCTAAAGCAATCTTGTAGTTCTTTTCTGAGGTTTGGTTTGACTTTTTGATGCACATTACAACAACTGGTCAAAGAGAAGTTCTTAGGGCTGATACATAAGAACATAAGCCCATATGAACCTACCTGACCACTTCAGTAATCTTCAGATGTCCTGCTCTGGGTGGCCCCATCATCTGAGGCTAGATGGGTGGCAATCCAAGAAAGATCATAGCCTTCTGGGTCATAGCGGTGAAACTCTGGAACTACCACCCTAGGGAGAGTCACCCATCTCCCTCTATGGTTGTCTTCTGCCATCAGGTGAAGAAGTCCTTTGTTGTTGTTTGGTGTTCCCTTAGCCCTCCTCCCTCTTTGTGTGTTTTTATGTGTTTCCATGTTTATATCGTTTATTTAATTCTTTTAAATACATTTGCATTTTACATGCTTGTAAATGACTGAAATGTCTTAATGTTTGAAATGTTTTAATCTTTGCCTTAGGAGCCCTGAATTAAATGGAAATGGTGGCATAGATATGTTTAAAATAAATATAAATAGTACCCTGCTGGATCAGACCAGTGACCCATTTCGTCGAGTGACCTGTTTCACATACTGAGCTACTAGGGATTTTTTTCCCCTTTCATTTTTCATTCCAGACACTTTAGTCCTTCCTTATACTAAAGGTGCTCAAGCCCTTAAACATCTTGCTTACCCTCTTCTGTATTTTGAGACACAGTAACTAGAACTGTACACAGCACTCCAAATGAGGCTGTACCCTAGATCTGTACAGGACATTACAATATTGGCTGTTTTAATTTCAGTTCCTTTCCTGATAATCCCCAGCATTTACCCAGAACAGACGTTAGGCTAACGGTCCTGTAATTTTCTGGCTCCTCTGTAGACCCCTTTTAAAAATTGGTGTAATGTTTCCAGTCCTTTAATAGGGAGGCTTATTTTAGTTAGAAGTTCTGTATACTGGTTAGCAGATCAACAAATTCACATTTGAGCTAAGAACCCTTGGGTATATGCCATCTGGGCCTGGAGACTTCTTAGTTTAATTTTTTGAATTCAATTTGCCTAGTAGTCCTAGAATCTCGTATCTTATCACATCTGTTTGACTTCCCCTGGCTCTGGTGTGGATACATGCCCCACATTATCCATAGTGAAAACAACCACAAACCATTTGAAACTATAAAACCTTAAATTCTTATGTTTTCCACATGTCATATTCTAAATGCTTAGAATGTGACATGAGGAAAGGATCAGAATTCTATTTTGTGGAGCTGTTGCGTTTTGGATGAAATCCTTTAAAGCACGGGTCTGTGTCTAACAGTATCATTTCAGGCAGCCATAGCATTTTTTCCTCTCATCTGTTTTGTTTAGGTGACACAAGCCCCTCCCTAGGATAACAGTGATCAGAATGCAGAAACAGCCTTGAAGCAAGTGCCAGTATATATACAAAAACAGTATCTACCATTTTTCTGTTCTGGATCGTGGAGGTCCAGTTCCTGGCACTTGTCCTCATTCTGGAGACTGATCAGATCTGGTGGGGGCCCATTCTCTGTCCCCCAATTCCAATGCCTACAGCCACCGCTCACTGACGTTCTTCTTTCACCACTCTTCATGGTGCCCTTTAGCCGTGTGGGATCCCTGTGACTGGATCATGGGCCATTGAAATCAGTGGGCTTCAACTAGAGTAACTCTGCATAAAATAGCACTGTAAGTGATTCAACAGCACTTTCCAGGCCAACTGCATGAGTCTTTCCCATAGGAACAGCCTCATCTTCCTGACATGGTTATGTAATTTACACTCAGTCCCAGCTGGGTGGGAGTGACTAACAGACGAGCAGCTCCTGTGTGGCTGGAGGTACATGTACAGGACACTCATTTCCTGGTGGCTTTAGGTCCAAAAGGGTGACTGATATTTTCCAGTTAGTCATACCTACCCCAGTGTAGATATGGTGCTTCCCCCCACACACACGCTGGTTACAAGTTCCAGTTAAGCCAATGGTGTTAAATTAATAAAGGTATCTGCCACCTAGAGACCTATCCTGTAAAATCTGCATTCTGATCTGTTGAAGATTTTCAGCAAATGTAGAGTATGTAGGGCTGATGGCTACAGATCTGGATGAATGGCAAAAGTATTTTAAGCAGGTTGTTGAGTTTTTGCTGTCTGTATTGAAAGGAAGAAGTAAATGTTCTACAGTTTGGCCACAATGGCAATGCAGAATAAAGGATGATTAGGACTATTAAAACCAACAGTTTTATGCAAGTATATGTGTGTTGCATTGTTGCCTTAGTGTTTCCAAGTACAATTAACTTTTTATGTTTCTGATGCCTTTTAAAAACTGGTCTTTGATCTTTTTGCTAGATAAATCTGTAAAGACAGCTTCCAGTCTGAAGATCTACCTATCTATGTCCACTGCAGATCAGAAAGCAGGCTTCAGTGTTGCAGATACCTTCAGCAGTTTGCAGAAAGGACTTCTTGCAGTCGTTAAGTGAACTCATAGCATACAGCTTTCCTTAATTGTGTGCAACTATAACTTGGTTTGCAGTACAGACGAATAAGACTGAAGCAGTTCATGTCAAGTGGATTATTTTCTTTCTTTTTAAAAATAATGATGAATTTGCATCTGCCATAGTTCCCAGTCTGTTGTACATGACCCAAAGACAGAAGTACATATGTGTGAGTGTTCATTACTCACTGCTCTCAGCAGAATGCAGTTATGTTGACCACTCAGTTGTTTCAGAAGTGAGGCTCCTGGGACTTCCTAATTGACCATTAGACATTGTTCCAAGCTAGCAAGTGTGTTCTGGAGGCAGTTTTATTTTGAAAGGCAATGTTTAACATGAAAGAGGCAAGAGAATAAAAATAGATTTTGTTTCTATATTTATTCTGTTTTTCTTTTAACCAGATATGCCAGACCCCTGATGCTTCTCCACTCCCAGACAGATTTTGCCACCAAAAATATTTTTAGTTCCCCTCAGTGACTGAGCTGCCCTTCAGTAGCATGTATTTCTTCTTTATTTTATAAGCTTTAACTGTCCCACCCTGTCACAGATATTAATTTAGGCTTATGACTATTGTTCCCTCTAAGCTGAGTTAGTGTGAGCTAGCTCACAGTTTTTTAGTCTCTGGCTCACATGTTTTTGTCTTAGCTCAGGAAGGATGGCCCTAGAGCAAACTAATTTATGCGTAGCCAAATTACTTGCTCACAGCTTTAATGCCAGTAGCTCACAAAGTGGAATTTTTGCTCACAGGACTCCACAGCTTAGAGGGAGCATTGCTTATGACCCAGCACAGGATCTAGAGGGAATACAGAAGCTGTCTTGTTTTAAAATACCCTCATGAAATGACAAGTGAGGCAAATTAACTTTAAAAAACAGAATAAATATTTTATTAAAATGGAAGATAGATAGATGATAGATAGATGATAGAGATAGATAGATAGATAGATAGATAGATAGATAGATAGATAGATAGATATGGAATCAAGGTTTAGAGATGCTGAGGGTAAACTTTCTAATTTATGCAGATTTGAATTATTGGAACATATAAGAGAGTTTCAAGATCTTTTTAATTAGAGGCGTTTTGCTTAGTATATTTCAGGTTCTTAATACTGTTTTCTCAATAATAGTGTTTGCTTAAGCCTTATAGTTTTTAGATTTCTCCCATCAGAGTTCCCATCAGACATATTACAGCTTTTCACTGACTCCTGAGGTGTCTAAGCTTCTCCCCTTAATCACAGACCAGGGTTCTCTTCCCAACCCCGTTCACTGGCAGGAAGTTATTGTCCCTCAGAAGCAATGACTCCTTTTACTATTTGGCTTGTATGAGAGTTCTGTCTAACTACCCAGACCATCTGCCAAATCCTTCTCCATTGTCTGTATAAAGCTGTTATGTAGCTTTCTTGACTGAGAATCCGAATTCTCCCTCAGAGTAGTTTTAACATATATTAGACAATGGACTCCTCTTCTCTCTATAGAAGTACTTTTCTTACCATTCCCTAACAGAAATCACTGACTTCCAAAGTCTCTTCCCTCAGAAAGCAAACCCTCTGGCTACTAATCCAGATTTTAAGACCAAAAGGTGAATGAATCTTTTCCCTCCAGATCATTTGTTTTATTTCCTCTCTAAGCTGATGCTGGCCAATCAGAGAGCAAGTAGAGTGGCCACTCACATAACCTCTTCTCTCCAGGGAAGATTAACTCATAACCTCCCTGACTCTCTGTCCCAAGCAGCATTTTAAAACCTGCTTTGTCTTACAATTCCATCACACCAGATCATTGAAATAATTCATTTCCTCCTGTAACCAGTCTGTATCATATCCATCAAATCCATCACATCCCAAGTATTTCATCTTTTTTAAGGTTTATAAGGAAGTAAGCAGGGACCAACAACTCTGATGGGGGACCAACAACTCTGATGGGCTGTTTTACTCATCTCTTTTGATGACGGGCTTGGCATGTGGCTGAAAAACCCTGTGGGAACACTGTTTTTGTATATCCCAACTGTATATACCCTACTACAGCTTTGTTGTTGTTGTTCAATCGCACAGTCAAGTCCGACTCTTCACAACTCCATGGACCACATCATGCCAGGCCCTCCTGTCTTCTGCTGTCCTCTGGAGTTTGCTCAATTTCATGTTTGTTACATTGGTAACACTGTCTAACCATCTCATCCTTTGCCATCCACTTCTTCTGTTACCTTCAATCTTTCCCAGCATCAGGGTCTTCTCCAGTGAGTGCTCCCTTCTCATTTGGTGGCCAAAGTATTTGAGCTTCAGCTTCAATATCTGGCCTTCCAGGGAACAGTCAGGGTTGATTTCCTTTAGGATTGACTGATTAGATCTGAGGCAAGGAGTGGAGGCAAGGAGTGGAGGGCACATGATGAGTTGCTGATAGAAGCTAAGGGATTTTTCTTTCTCTATTTGCCTTCCTAGCTGATGTGTGGGAGCTGAGAGAGAGTTGGGTTCTTTGTAGCCTGATAGAGAGTGGTTCTGTTTAAGTCTGTTTAGGGCTGTTTGTGATTGGGGGCTGTTGGAGGCTGAGTGAGTTGCTGTGGAGTGTTATTGATTGTAAGCCCCACCCCTATTGTGCTGGGCTCTGCTGTGCTAGGCAGGAAGGGGCCTTTTGAAACAAAAGACCGCTCCTCGCCAGAGGCTCTTGCCCTGTGGCTCTTAGCCTGTGGCTCGTAGCCTGTGGGTCTTGCTTGGAGGCCTTGTAAGAACCTGAGTAGAGGGCTGTTACTGAGTTCTGGAGAGAGAACTGCTGGCAAGGTAGCCATTTGGTCAGTCTCAAACTTTTCAGAGTACATCACCACAACCATGGACTTTGAGGGAAGTTCCTTAGGCTGTAGAAGATAGATTTGCTCCTAGGGAGATGGATAAGAAAGGATCTATTCCAGTGACGTGCCAGGGTTGTGCCATGATCATTTTTCTGCCTTGCCAGGAAATGCATTATGCATGCTGCAAGTGCAAGCTTATAAGAATGCTTGAGAAAAAGGTGGGAGAACTCGAGGCACAAATCTGTACACTGAGGAATATCAGGGAGGTTTTAAGACATGAAGGAAGAGGGGCTCCTGAGAGAACAGCAAGAGCTAGCAAATCCTAAGCAAGAGGAAGGAAGTAACAAGAAACAGGTGGGTGAGTGGAAGAATGTGACCTTGAGGAGTAAGATAATCAGGAAACACTCACAGCCAGTGGAGCTGCCACTCCCTACTAAGAGGGATGGAAGAAGTTGTGTGCAGACTGGACAAGGAATCTCGAGAGGTTTGTTGTCTTCCTAGAGTGTGTATCCAAGATGTGACTGAGAGAATTCCAAGACTGATCAAAACCTCTGATCGCTACCCACTCCTGCTGATCCATGTTGGAACAAATGATACAGCCCAAAGAAACCTTGAATGGATCTCCAAAGACTACGAGGCTCTGGGCAAGAAGGTGAAAGATCTGGGGGCACAGGTAGTGTTCTCTTCCATTTTACCTGTTGAGGGTCATGGAGCTGGAAGGGAGGACAGGATACTGGAGGTGAATGGCTGGTTATGTAGATGGTGCCATCAAGAGGGATTTGGCTTCCTGGACCATGGTATGTACCTCCAACATGAAGGACTGTTGGCGATGGATGGAGTGTACCTTACAAGGAATGGGAGGAATATCTTTGCTGGAAAACTTGTGAACCTGATCAGGAGGGCTTTAAATTGAAGCCATTGGGGGTGGGAAGAAAAAGCTTGATGTTGTGTGGCATCCCCAACACTAAGTTCAAGAAAGGGAGTGACCAGAGAATAAATGAACGGCAGAGAGGTGAGTTCAGTCATTTTCAGGTAAATTCGAAGGGACCTATAGTAGGAAAGGATGCATGTAATCTGAGATGTCTTTATACTAATGCAGAGGTGGACAAACTGGCTCAACGTAAGAGCCACATAGAATAAACGTTAGATGTTTCAGAGCCGCAAGACATGAACAAATATCACACACACATTTTTACTGGGAAATATGCAAATTTGCCTTTTATTAACGTTAAATGAGACTGCCAAAAATAATAAAAAGGGGTAAAAACAGATATTGACAATGATATTTATTTGTCCAATGATATTTGTCTGTTTGCTAATTATATTTGTTTGTCTAAGAGACAGAGAAACACAGAGAGAGGTGGAAAGAAAGAATGAAAGAGGTGGAAAGAAAGAGAGAGAGAGAGAGGAAGG
>NW_015175362.1:40034-47327 GCF_001447785.1 Gekko japonicus | reverse complement strand
AAAATGATCTAGATAGGCTGGAACAGTGGGCTGAGACAAATACAATGAATTTCAGTAGAGATGTGTAAAGTCTTACACTTGGGTACAAAAAATCAAAGGCACAGATATAGAATGGGAGGGACTTGGCTTGACAGCAGCACATGTGAAAAGGATCTAGGTGTTCTGGTTGATCACAAGCTAAACATGAGCCTGCAGTGCGTTGTGACTCCGAAGAAAGCTAATGCAATCTTAGGATGCATTAACAGAAGCATTGTGTCCAGATCACGGGAGGTGGTAGTTCCGCTCTATTCTGCTATGGTCAGGCCTTAGGGCAACCAGGATGGTGAGAAGGTTGGAATCCAAGTCTTACGAGGAAAGGCTGAAAGAGTTGGGTATGTTTAGCCTGAGAAAGAGAAGGTTTAGAGGGGACATGATTGTAGTCTTCAAATATTTGAAGGGCTGTCATGCAGAAGATGGAGTGGATCTATTCTCTCTTGCTCCGGATTGCAAGACTAGATCTAATGAGTGGAAATTACAAGGGAGTCGTTACTAGCTAAATATCAGGAGAAACTTCCTAACTGTAAGAGTGGTTGAGCAGTGGAACAGACTGCCTTGGGAGGTGGTAGATGCTCCTTCGCTGGACGTTTTCAAGCGGAGGCTGGACGACCATCTTTCAGGTATATTGTAGGGCTATCTTTTGGCTATGCTCCTGCAGAGTGCAGGGGGTTGGACTAGATGACCTGCAAGGTCCCTTCCAACTCTAACATTCTCTGATTCTCTGATTCTATCTCCTTGCACTCCAAGGGACTCCCAAGAGTCTTCTCCAGTACCATAATTCAAAAGCATCTATTCTTCAGCACTCAGCCTTCCTTATGGTCCAGCTCTCGCAGCCATACATTACTACTGGGAATACCATTGCTTTGACTATGTGGACTTTTGATGGCAGTGTAATGTCTCTAGTTTTTATTATGCTGTCTAGGTTTGCCATAGCTTTCCTCCCAGGGAGCAGGCGTCTTTTAATTTCATGGCTGCAGTCACTGTCTGCAGTGATTTTGGATCCCAGGAATGTGAATTCTGTCACTGCTTCCATGACTTCCCCTTCTATTTGTGAAGGAGTGATGGGGCTAGATGCCATGATCTTCGTTTTTTTTGATGTTGAGCGTCAAGTCAACTATTGCACTCTCCTCTTTCATCCATAGCAAGAGGCTCTTCAGGTCCTCTTCACTTTCTGCCATTAGAGTGGTATAGTCTGCATATCTGAGGTTGTTGATGTTTTCCCCGGCAATCTTAATTCTGGCTTGTGAATCATCCAGGCCAGCATTTCACATGATGTACTCTGCATATAAATTAAATAGGCAGGGTGACAATATACATCCTTGCCGTACTCCTTTTCCTATTCTAAACTAATCAGTTGTTTCCATGTCCAGTTCTAACTGTTGCTTCTTGACCCTTATACAAGTTTCTCAGGAGACATGTGAGGTGGTCTGGTGATCCCACTTCTTTAAGGACTTGCCACAGTTTGTTGTGGTCCACACTATCAAAGGCTTTAGCGTAGACAGTGAAGCAGAAGTAGATGTTTTTCTGGTACTCCCTTGCTTTCTCCATAATCTAGCGAATGTTACCAATTTGATCTCTCATTCCTCTACCTCTTTGAAACCCAGCTTGTACTTCTGGCAGTTCTCTATCCACGTACTGCTAAAGTCTAGCTTGTAGCATCTTGAGCATGACCTTGCTAGTATGTGAAATGATTGCAACTGTGCAATAGTTTGAACATTCCTTGGCATTGCCCTTCTTTGGGATTGGAATGTAAACTGACCTTTTCCAATCCTGCGGCCACTGTTGCATTTTTCAAATTTGCTGGCATATGGAATGCAGCATTTTAACAGCATCATCTTTTAGGACTTTGAATAGCTCAACTGGGATACCATCATCTCTGCTAGCTTTGTTGTTAGTAATGCTTTCTAAGGCCCAATTGACTTTGCACTCCAGGATTTCTGGCTTGAGGCCAGCGATCACACCGCCATGGTTGTCAAGGGCATTGAGGTCCTTCTTGTAGAGTTCTTCTGTGTATTCTTGCCACCTCTTCCTAATGTCTTCTGCTTCTGTTAGGTCCCTACCATTTTTGTTCTTTATCATGGCCAGCTTTGCATGGAACACTCCCTTGATTTCTCCAATTTTCTTGAAGAGCTCTCTAGTTCTTCCCATACTATTGTTTTTCTCTATTACTTTGCATTGTTCATTCAGGAAGGCCTCCTTATCTCTCCTTGCTGTTCTCTGGAAATCTGCATTCAGTTGGGTAAATCTTTCCTTTTCACCTCTGCCTTTCGCTTTTCTTCTTTCCTCAGCTGTTTGTAAAGCCTCATCAGACCGCCACTTTGCTTTCTTGCATTTCTTTTTCTTTGGGATGGTGATGATTGCTGCCTCCTATACAATGTCACAAATCTCCGTCCGTAGTTCTTCAGGCATTCTGTCTATTATATCTAGCCCCTTAAACCTATTCTTTACCTCCACTGTATATTCATAAGGAATGTGATCTAGGTCAAACCTGAATGGCCTAGTGGTTTTCCCAACTTTCTTCAGTTTAAGCCTGAATTTTGCAATGAGTAGTTCATGCTGAGCAGTCGGGTTAGAATGGATAAAAGGAAGTACTTCTTCATCCAAAGAGTGATTAACGCATGGAACTCACTGCCACAGGAGGTGGTGTCAGCTACAAGCATGGACAGCTTCAAGAGGGAATTAGATAAACATATGGACCAGAAGTCCATCAGTGGCTATTAGCCACAAGGTATAGATAGTCTGGGACAAGTGATTCACTGTATTCTTGGTACTTGGGGGGGGCATCAGTGGGAGGGCTTCTAGTGTCCTGGCCCCACTGCTGGTCCTCCTGATGGCACCTGGTATTTTTGGCCACTGTGTGACAGAGTGTTGGACTGGATGGGCCATTGGCCTGATCCAACATTGGCTTCTTTTATGTTCTTATGATCTGAGCCACAGTCAGCTCCAGGTGTTGTTTTTACTGACTGTATAGAAGAAGAGAAGAGATTGGATTTATTCACTACCCAAAGGTGTCTCAGAGCGGCTTACAGGACCGGCTCACCCGCTAGGCAAACTAGGCATTCACCTAGAGCGCGGGCCCTGGATGGGGCGCCAAAGTGTGCGTGGGAGGCACCAAAAGCACGCGCACCATTGCTGCTCTGCTCCTCTGGCCACTGGCACCGCTGATGCCGCTGGTGCTTCTGGGCAAGCTGGCGGAGGGCGCGGCAGCTGAGGAGGTGCAGGGCGAGGTGGAGTGAAGGGCCGAGTATGGAGGGAGCGCCGAGGCGGGGAACCAGTGCGCCAAAGTTGCCTCAGCCGCTGCCTGCTGGGGGAGCCCAGCTGCCTGGCTCGCCTTCTGCCGCCGCCACCACTCTTTGCCATCCAACTGGCCCCACCGCCTCACCTTGCCATTTGCTTTTGACTGGCAGCGGCAGGAGGTGAGCCAGGCAGAGGCACCGAGGCAGCCGGAGATGCATCCAGGAGTCAGCTAGCCAGCCAGAGAGGAGCGCCCCAGGCATGGGGAGACCAGGAAGTTTCCACTGTCCCTCCAGACCGCCCCCCGCCCAGCACCAAACTCTTCCCCGAGTACGAAAAAGGATGGCTCTTTAAACCGGCTTGGGTCACCACGCGCGAAAGCCCGCTCTTCTGCTTGCCCCACCGCTGGCTGCTCTTCCGCGGCTCGACTTGCTGAGCAGGCCCGACTCTCTGGGGGGGTGGGCCTGCGAGAAGGATGAGGCGCAGCGGCGAGAGGAGGGGAGGGGAGCCACCCGCCTGGCCACTCTTCCACAAAGACAGGGGAGGGTTTGGACGGGGTGTGTGTGACCGTAGTCATTCCTTGGCTCTTTCCTGTGAGAGGTGCCAGGGAAGCAGCCACCCCCCCAATGTTGCCTGAGAGTTGGGCTCCTCCCTCGCCCCCCCGGGATTGGAGGGAGGCCCCTCAGCCTTGCCCGGACCGCGACCTCCTGGCACCGGAGCCATCGGCAAGTAACACCGGGTCCTCCTGCAGCTCGGGGGGGGGAGACGAAGGGGCCTGCGCACTCCAGAGGGAAGCAGCCAAGGTGTGGCACGCGCTCCTTTTCTCCAGGCCCCACCTGGAGGTTGGCAACCTGTAATTGGTGGGCGTGTGCAGGTTGTGCCAGATGGTAGCCCCGCCTAGGGCACAAAAAAACCTTGGGCCGGCCCTGGCGGCTTACAAACTCCTTTCCCTTCCCCTCCCCACAACAGACACCCTGTGAGGTAGGTGGGGCTGAGAGAGCTCTGACAGAGACTGTTCTTTTTCAAGAACAGCTCTTATCAGAGCTATGGCTTGCCCAAGGCCAGCCAGCCAGGCGCAAGTGGAGGAGTGGGGAATCAAACCCGGTTCTCCCAGTTTAGAGTCCGCACACTTAACCACTACACCAAACTGGAGCTTCTCCATCTTTGACTGCAAATTGTATAATCAATCTGATTATGATGTTGCTCATCTGGTGATGTCCATGTGAAGAGCTGCCTCTTAGGTTGTTGGAGGAGGGTGTTTGCTATGACCAGTGCGTTCTCTTGACAAAACTGTGTTAGCCTTTTTCCGGCTTCATTTTGTTCTTCAAGGCCACACTTGTCCTTTAGTCCGGTTACCTTTTGACTTCCTCCTTTACCATTCCAGTCCACTATGATGATAAGGACATCTTTTTTTGGTGTTAGTTGTAGGAGGTGTTGTAGGTCTTTAAAGAACCAGTCCACTTCAGCCTCTTCTGCATCAGTGTTTGGGGCATAGACTTGGATTACTGTGATGTTGAATGGTTTGCCTTGGATTCGGACCAAGATCATTCTGTCATTTTTGAGATTGTATCCCATTACTGCCTTTCTCACTCCCTTGTTGACTATAAAGGCCACACCATTTTTCCTACAGGATTCTTGGCCGCAGTAGTAGATATAATGGTCCTCTGAGTTAAATTCACCCATTCCTATCCACTTTAGTTCACTGGTTCCCAAGATGTCGATCTTCAATCTTGCCATCTCATTTTTGACCACGTCAAGCTTACCTTAATTCATAGATCTTACATTCCAGGTTCCTATGCAGTATTGTTCTTTGCAGCATCAGACTTTCCTTTCACCGTCAGACACATCCACAGCTGAGCGCCCTTTCGGCTTTGGCCCAGCCGCTTCACTCTTTCTGGGGTTACTTGTACTTGCCCTCTGCTCTTCCCCAGTGGCATATTGGACACCTTCTGACCTGAGGGGCTCATCTTCTGGTGTCATATCTTTTAGCCTTTTGTTACTGTCCATGGGGCTTTCTTGGCAAAGATACTGGAGTGGGTTGCCATTTCCTTCTCCAGTGGATCACATTTTGTCTGAGTTCTCCACTGTGGCCTATCTGTCCTGGGTGTTTTCCATGGTATAGCCCACAGGCTCATTGAACCAAGCACCCTTGCTGCGACAAGGCAGCGATCCATGAGAAAGATTACAGCTACCCTTCTAGAATGTACATTTTGAATGGCCCTTCTTTCTAATGTTCTGGTGTAATGTCATCTTGAGGCACAGAACATGGAGGAAACACAAACATGCAGTACAAATCTGCCTTCAGCAGCCAAGGAGGCAGTTCTTTCTAATGTTCTGGTGTGATGTCTTGAGGCAAGGAACATGGAGCAAATACAAACATGCAGTACAAATGTGCCTTTAGCAGCCAAGGAGGCAGTTTAGGCAGAGATTGATGGATTTCCCAAATTGAATTTGAAACCAAGGGGTGTCTATTACTCTAATATTTCCATCTCTGTGCTCATTCCCACTTTCTGCATCCAAAACCTGCCTCAATATCTAAGTTTCTCTGACATTGGTTGAAACCGAGTCAGTAGGTATGGACACCAGCCAAGACACCTCCTATTAGAAAACTATGTGGCCCAAATGCAACAGAAAGTTTTCTGGGACATCACCAACTTATGTGATCACTCTGTGCCAGTGGACCAGACCTATATGGTTTGGGCTGTGTTGTGTGAACAAAAGAACCTTGTTCTTGGAAGAAAAATCAACCAATCCCAACTGCTGCTAATGGTCATCCCAGGTAATACGATAGTATGCGATTTGAATGTTCATGACATACCCCACTTGTGGATCTAGTCAGGAATGTAACAATGTAGGGATATAACAGTAGGGAGTGACTCTGGGAGACTTCATGCCTGGATATTTTGTGAATCTTTTCCCATTAGCCAGAAAGCACTTATTCATTTCAACTTAACTTTTCGCCTTTAGGCTGAAACTGAGGAAAGAAGAGTTCTCTGTAGTTTAGATGTAGACATTTTGCAGGCAGAAAAGTTTGGAGGAGGGGCTTCTAGGCAATAATCCAAAGGTGTAGAATGTGAGCACAAAAGAGAACCACATGTGTACATTTGCAGCTTTTGGCCACAGCAGTTCCTTGAACTGAAAAGCCTAACCACAGTGCTCTTCTGGGAGATGCAAAAACAGGCCCAGCTATACCCGCAGTTCTCTTTCATTCAGTGCATTGTGAATTATACACTAGTATCCCTACCTAAGGAACTTTTCCAGTGTGACAACTGGGGTGTGTGTATTGAGGCTTCTCTACTTAGAACAATGTCTTCATTCATTTCAACACATTTCTTTTCACACATTGGGTGGGACCCAGACAGCATTTTCACTCAATCTTCCCTAATTCCTTTCCCCAGTACAACACTCATCCCACACAGCTTTTGTACATGCAGGTTCCATGGTCCCCAGCATGACCTATTTTGATGGTCAGTCGAATCGCCAGAGGAAAAGCTGGTTTTTCACCAGTGTTCCCTCTAAGCTGAGTTAGTGTGAACTAGCTCAGTTTTTTTAATCCTATGGCTCACAGATTTTTGTCTTAGTTCCGGAAGGATGGCTCCAGAGCAAACTAATTTATGCAGTAGCCAAATCGCTCACCCACAACTTTAATGCCAACAGTGCACAAAGTAGAATGTTTGCTCACAAGACTCCTCAGCTTATAGGGAGCATTGGCTCCAACTGATGGATTAAACTCTTTTATTGAAATTTTGTTTTGCTGTATTTTTAAATCTGTAAACTTTTAAGGTGTATGGCTCTGTTAAACCTAATAAATGATGGTGATGATGATAATGATGGATCCTTTCCCTCTTAAGCTAAAATACACAAGTTATCTGGATCAGGTTGTAAATCTTTTGTCTCTATAGGTATTTTTATCTAGAATCTTTCTTTCTTTCTTTCTTTCTTTCTTTCTTTCTTTCTTTCTTTCTTTCTTTCTTTCTTTCTTTCTTTCTTGTTTCTCCTCTTTACCATGTGTTCATTTAGGGA
>NW_015175362.1:2864-40018 GCF_001447785.1 Gekko japonicus | reverse complement strand
GAAAGAGCTGTTAGCAATAAGAGAAAGAGCTGAAGGGGTCAACTAGGGCTGTCAAAACCAGTGCAAATGAAAATCAGACAGGGAATTGTGGTGATGATTTTTGAAGAGAGGGGGAAAAAAGAACTCTGGGTGATGGGAGTTTCAGTACGACAGTCTGTAATCTGGGCTTGGCTAAAAACATACCAAAACACTTAAGTCAGAGCTGCAAGGTTCACGTCTAAAAATATCATAAGAAATAATTGCAAATGCCTTTTCTCTCTTCTGTTTTACTGTTCTGACTGCATTGATTGGAGACACGTGACCATTGGGGAGGTAGGGGATATGGGGGGATTACCGGTATATAATGTATATGGTAGCAATCGTAGAGCAAAATGGTTTAGAGCTACAAATAACTGGCAGACAAAGGAGAAAAAGCTGGGACTGGTCCAGTCTCCAAGAGGGTTCCCAAAGGACAGCATTTGCTACAATGGAAAGAAAAACATACGAGAATGAAAAGCATAAACCAGAATTGCATGCTGTAGCTTTTATCGGCTGACCTAGGATCCAAATTGTTTTTGAGCCGGATTTTATTTATAAGAACAAAAATGACAGGCCACTTTAAATGAGAGGGTAGGTGTGTGTCAGATTCTTGGCAAACAGTTCATACTGCAGCATTTGGGTGGTGTCAGAGAGAAAGGAGACAGAGAGAAAATACAGCCTTGAAGGACCTCAGTAGCATGAAAATTCCAACTACAACTCTCTACCTGAGTTCTAGTTATGTCTGTGCATTGCAATAATGGGGGAAGAAAACTATCTGCAGGGAGAAGGCTATAGGTTAGATATTCTATGTATATATGTGAAAGTTTTGAATTGAATTGGTTCTTTCTCCCCTGCTTTCCAGCTTTATGATTCCCCCTTCTTTTTTCTTAAGCAAATATAACTTTAAAAAAAGATCATGCTTTGTTCTTGCTTTGTTAATTTGGATTTTAACACATAAGTAAAGCTCACTCCACACTGTCAAAACCATTGCAACATTTGATGCCAATGTAGCTACATATAAAAGGAGATTGTTCATGTAGGCATAATGCCAGTGTGGAAAATAGGTCAGCATGGACCTTCCAAGTAGAAAAGTAGATAAAGAATTAAATTGATTTATCAATGATTCCCTCTCCCCAGGGAACTCTGGGGACTGTAGTTCTGTGAAATGGGCAAGGAATCTCTAACAAAGAATTCTCAGCTCCCTCATCAAACTACAATTCTCAGGATTTTGGGGGGGGGGGAGAAGCTAGAGCTCTTAACTTAGAACAAAACGAGGGTTGTTCAAATGTACATGGACACTCTTTTATTTTTTTTAGTGCAAAGATTAAAGTAGCTTTTGTGGCATTCAAAATGCTTCTTGAAAGACCACCCAAACTTATTTCTTCCACACTGGATCACTGCCACTTGCTGTCCCAATTCAGCGGCTGCTTCAGTACTGTGGGTTTTTAAATTTAAAAATCAGCCTCCTTCTACCTAGCAACGTGCAGACAATCAGATTTGGCTACAAAACAACAGCTCTGTGGAGGAACAAATCTAATTCAGAGTAGGTAAGGAGCCAGGACTCAGAAAAGCGTGTGCTTTGCATACAGAATACCCTAGGTTCAATCCGAACAAGCAATCTTCGTATACCACAACAACATCATATGGTCAGGAAGATGGCCGACCATTGCCCTCAATCTGAATTAGCTTTGTTTGCCTTCAGTGATTTTATCACAAAACCAAATCTGAATGGCTGCATCATTACATCACTGCTTGTTGGAGGAAGAAGACCATTTTAAAAAATGGTTTGAAGCATCTTCCAACTGGCATCAAGTTCACCCTGGAGCACCACAGCCACCACCAGAATGTCAGGTATCCACAGAGCACCACCTGAACGTATACTAGATGGCATGTTGTGCATGGAGTAGATGAAGGGGGGGGGGGGGGGGAAAGGATGGCAACAGAGGAATGGGTATGTGCAAACTGTTTTATATTGTGTCTGGAAAAATTGGCCAGAAATGATGGAGCATTGCTAATTCTTTGTAAGCAGTTTATTTTCTCCCCCCCCCCCAAAAAAATATTGACATGGGAAAGGTGATACAGAAAGTTATAAATACATTTTTAAAAACAAAGAAGAAAAGGAATGTAGTCGTATCCTTTGGCTGATATGCCTTGTTTCTCTGCAAAAGCACAATGCATCTTTAAAATTAACAGCAACAGCACAACATCTTATTATTGTCCTAAAATTTGGTAAAGATGGACAAAGGCAGGAGAGTGCTCAAAAATGATGGGGCCACAAGAGAGAGGGTGCTGTGTATACTTTCGTCTTACACCTCTGCAACAAAAAGGGACAGAAATGTACCTTTTTGAAAATGAAAGCTGGCCATTCAAAGGAGCTAGCTGATCATATATTATATCAATTTTTAAAAAGCCCCCCCCCCCAAGTAACATGTGATGGGGGAAATGGCAACCCACAGAGGAAAGCGTACACAAAACTCCTTTGTGGACTCTTCATTGCCAATGTGAATGCCTCTGCATCTGTGGTGGCAATGCCAGGGAAACAAAGAATCCTTGGATGTAGCCTGTATGGACTGTCCTAAGATAATGTAAGATAGAGTAGAGTCTCCCTAGAAGATCACTGTTGTCAAGAGGTTGCCAGTCCCTATTTATGGGTCTTCTTTCCATCAGATGTTCACACCATCTTCTTGTTTTTAGGCTTCTCTCCATCCTTTTCACATTTGTCCTCATTTCATCTTTTCTTTGCCTTACGTGAAGACACTTGCCGACATCCCCATTTTATATCCAGGCTACTATACTGTGACTGCATTATAGTTGTGCAAAAAAATGATAATTTGAGAGAGAGAGAGAGAGAGAGAGAGAGAGAGAGAGAGAGAGAGAGAGAATACACAACATTGAGCAGACGTCAGATCCAGCCTCATTGTGAAGTGGGAACTAAACAATGGAATAATGGTCTTTGGCACAAGACAGCCGCAGCTCCAGCTCTGCAACAATGGCTGTACTGTAGCCTCTGTGGTTTCTACATTTGTCTCATGCCTTGCCTCAGACAAAGAATTTTAAAACGGAACACAGCAAGGGGAAAATATGGCTGCATTCACGTTTACGGTAATATAAATACACATACACATTTCTGCAGATGTTATTCATTGGCAGAGATTGCTAAATAGAATTGTGCCGCATGCTTCATAATATTTTAATGACTTTTCTCCCCCTCTAAATAGCAACCAAAGTGGAAAAGCCAGAAGATTCTTAAGGGGAAAGAAGTGAGAGCAGGAGTTGGGGGGGGGGGGGTTGAGCTCTGACAAAACAACAACAACAACCCAAACCCCTCCTTCTACATGTTAGGTACTAAGTTAAGAGGAAATAGCCCAACTTCAGGGAAATATAATGCTTTCTACTTTGGAAAAATTGTTGAAGGAAAAAAACTTGTTTTTAACAACTCATGTGGGTTAAAGAGTAATGAAAATGAGGATAGAGGGTAGAGTGAGTCTTACAAGCTGGGGAAAGAAGCCGTTGAGTGGAACTGTTGCAACCATGCTGCTAATGTATTGTGCCAATTAAAGTCTTGAAATAAATAACAAACCACTTAATATGTGGTGTAAATGTCATGCTGATTTAAGCATTGTTATGCATAGATTATATCTCTTCAGAGAATTGAGGTCGAGGTACTCAGTGAACTTTTTTTTTCAAAAAATCAAACTTTAGTAGGGTGAAGCCCAAGAGTAAGCACTGCAAGATCAGTAACTGAGTTAGAGCTGAATGTTTTAAATGAATGATCTGCAATTTCAGTATCGAATGTTTACCTTGCTATGGCTTAACATGTCCCAAGAAAGCCTAACAAAACCCTTGCACTGTAATAATCCCCTTGCACTTTATTCCAGCATGCATTTACAACAAAACAAAACGATGTGGTTTCAATTTAAGTAGTTTAAAAGGCAGAGCACTGAATTAGGTCCTCAGTCTTCTATAAATCAGAATATCCCCCTTGTGTTACAATCTACTGGAAACAGCACCAGCCCCTTAGTGCAAATGAAGGGAGATCAGTATCTCCTGTGCAAATTGCTGGACTCAAGAAGGCAAGTTCCTTAGATCTTTATGAGCATGGCACCCTCTCCCTTCCCTAATTCAAGGCAAATGGCAAGTTATCCTTTGATTTTCCATACGGGAAAGAGCAGGCCAACAAACAAACTCTCACAAAGCAGTTTAGTGAAATAGAAACTGCAGGTGATTTGATGCAAATGGTCCAGAGCTGGAATCATGCAGCAATGCAATCCAAGAGGATTGTGGTGTTTTGCTGATGGCACATCAAGTCCCAATTTTGAAGACTCTTTGTAGCCAGAGTACCCAAACTCTGAGAGCCACACCATTTTAACCACTTTCAAAATGTGTATGTACCACCAAATCCAATAATAATGGTCCGAACTTCATAGTAAGGTAGGCAGAGAATAAAGAAAGAAAATGTTTCTTCTGCTATATCTCACCATGTTTATAGGAACTCAGTTTATGGGAATGCATTCTGTCAGGGTCAGAGCAAAGACCAGCACAAATGGCAAACCAAAGGATCGTTGACAAAGTGACAAGACTTCTTATGCAGATGTATTTGAGTATGTTAAATCAGAGACAGCTATCTTGGGGGGGGGGCATAATAAACATACTTAAACTGCTATATTAATATCAGGCATAGGTAAAAGTAAAGTTTTCCCTTGTTTGAAAGCCAGTCAAATCTGACTCTAGGGGGTGGTGCTCCTCTCCGTTTCCAAGCCGAAGAGCCAGCGCTGTCTGAAGATGTTTCCATGGTCATGTGACCGGCATGACTAAACGCTGAGGTGCACGGAACGCTGTTACCTTCCCACCAAAGTGGTACTTATTTATCATCTTGCAATTTCTTGCTATCAGGCATACAACAGTCCAAATATTAGAATGTCCACATCTAAGATACAAATATTCCAGATGTCCATACACACTGTGGAATATGCATTAAGTAAATATGAGAATATGTATTTCACACCGTTATATATGCATTAAGGAAGGAAAACAAAAGGCTAAAAGACAGAGGGTAAAGCAAAGCTGGTTATAATTAGCTACCTCTACATGGGTTCCATGCAAAAGATTTGAATTCAAAAAAGGATCCCTACAATATCTTCGCAGTCAACAATCTATACATGTAATCCAAAGGTAGGTCTGCTAGCTCCAGGTTGGGAAATACCTGGAGATTTTGGGGGGGCGGAGCCTGCGGACAGCAGGGTCTGGGGAGGGGAGGGACTTCAATGGGGTATAATGGAATGAGTCTACCTTTCAAAGTGGCAATTTCTCCAGATGAACTGATCTCTGTTGCCTGGAAATTAGTTGTAATCCCAGGAGAGCTCCAGCCACCACCTGGGATTTGGCAACCCTATAAGGGGAAAATAGCTAGTCGACAGCATGTGATATGAGCCTGACCAAGAAGCTCCTGCAATAGCCATCAAGTGTGATACCAGCAGAAACACTTTCTTCCATGAAAGGCAAGGCCAAGCACAGCCACGATACTTTTTGGGTACACAATGAGTAGGAAGAGCAAAATCTGGTGACAGATTCTGCTTCAGTCATAGGGTCAGAAGCTTGTGTGAATACAAAACAGTCCTTTTCCCCGGGCCTAGAGAAAGAAGATGGGGATCCAGGTGAACTACCTAGTATGCTTATTGGTTGGCCAAGAGACAGAAGGATGGAGATCCAATATTCTGGGAACATTTCCAGATAAGGAAACATGAGGACATCTTATGGCAGGAAGTAGATGTATTGGAGACAGTCTAAATATCTCATCAAGCTGGGGGTTTTCAGATAATTTTTCATTTGAGGGATTGTATGCCGTTGGGTAACACAGTATTCTGAGGCAATGTGTTGAAGCAGGGCAGGCAGGGTATGATCCTATAGTAGCAGTCCATATTTGTCTTTGGCAGATGTGCACATAGGCTTTAGCTTTGTGGCTGCTCATAAACCATTGTCACAGGAGCTTCTTAAAATGTTAATGTATCCCGAGGCGAAAGCAAGAGAGGAGATGTTCAGGCCAGAGATAGATCTGTCAGTCTTTGGCCCTGAGATTGACATTCTGAATTTTATCCTCAGGGGGACAAGTTGAAACTTCAGGGCTAACATCTACTCTCCATATTTAATGACACCTTCTACATTTCTGTGTAGGACTGCCTATGGTAAAAACTACACATATAAATAGGAGGTGGGAGACAATGATCTGGAATTAACAACTCATGTGCAGTTTGGATTTAGCACATAATTAATGGCCATAGTTTTTAAAGAGTAATACAATGCTACATTGTAAAATTCCTAGTGCTGAATGTGTGTACTAACATTAGTACTGTTAGGCCACTGGAGGGGGATGGGGGGTTGGGTTGCCAGATCCAGGTTGGGAAACTCCTGGATATTTGGGGATGGAGCCTGAGTAGGACAGGGACTTCAGTGGGTTACAATGCCATAGAGTCCATCTTCCAAAGCATCCATTTTCTCTAGGGGAACTGATTTCTGTAGTTGTGCTGTAGATGAGCTGTGATTCTTGGGGGGTGGCATCCCTAACTTTGGTTCAGTGTGGCATTATCAGACCCAACCCCTGATTATCATTAGGATGTGTTCTTGAATCTCAGGGGTTGGGATGCAGGGACTATGCTCCTGAAGATACCACAAATGGTCAGGAGGATTCTGCTATGTTATTTTTCCCTTTTGTAGCATTTTTAAAGTATTTTAAATTCTAAACTACCTTGGATGGATTGGCACAAAAGCAGCACGTTCAAAGCAAGGAAGTAAGCTAGCCAGGATAGACACTAAGGCTGCCCATCAGTGCCTGACAACAGGTGACAGGGTTGTGGGGGCAGCATCCCAGGAGGAAAAAGAAAAAGAAAAGGCCTCATATACTTACAGGAATGTCTTACCATTTGATTTCTAGAGCAACCTAGAGGTGACAAAGAATAGCTCTAGGAATTGCCAGAAACTCTATGGTAAAACTGAAAGTTCTTACCATAGAGTTTCCAGTGATCCCTAGAGCTACCCTTTGTCACTTCCAGGTAGTTCTAGGAATCTCCAGGAAGTGTATGGTAAGAACCTCCTGTAAGTAGATGAGGCATTAACAGGGCTTTGCAGCCCTATTTGAAACCTATTGTTCCAAGATCTATTGATATTTTTGCTGCCCTAACTTTACCAGCAGTTAATTTCAAAACAAATTTAGAGATTAAAAGACTTTCAAGAAGGCCTGTGACATGTCTTGGGAGGATACCTCTTTCCACTGCCACTTACTGAATTTCACCTTAAATGAAGTTTAAAGGAAATTTGAGTTTTTCCCTTTTCAATCGAAATATCTGAAATTTGGGAAGAGTTTGATGCTATTTCTCAGAGGGGATTTTCCTTGTCTTTGTTTATTTCCAAATTGAATTCTGAATTAGAAAAGGAGAGGAGAGGAAGGAAGATGAGGGATTACTGGTATGCTAAAGGAAGAAGGAAATCTAAAAGTCTGTATCGGGCAAGATATGCTATAAAAACAGATTAAGGTCTTTGGTATATTCAGAACCACCCATAAGACAAACTAATGTAAATACAATAGTACAGGCTTATATATCAGTCATCAGTTATTCTTCTTACAATACAGAATGGCCAAATTCAGCAGAAACGTTGATTGTGGAAGCTGCAGCAGACATAAAAATGTCATGTATGCCAACAAATTTAAGATATGCAGCTTTTCTATAAAAGCAACATTTTAGCACCTTACATTAATTTAAAATTAAAATAAGTAAACTTTTAAAACTACAGACACAGTATTTTAGATCTGGCCCCTCACCTTGTCACTTTTTTGTGCTAGATGTAAAACATTATTTTGGAGTTACAAAGCAAAGTCACAGCAGAGCCATACATGTTCTCGTTTTCAGGGACTCCTGTTTGAGAACTAAAATTCCAGTCCTCCCCCCCCCCCTTGGGAATGCATGGTTCTCTGGATCATGGCCAATGCATTTAACAATTCATGTTTACCTTTTGAGCTAATATGAGCCACCAGCACAGATAATCCAATACACCTATTCATAACCTGCCAGAAACGGATACAATAATCAAATGAAATATTTCCTATGGGTGACAGCAGCTGTTTCAGGGCCTGATACGAAGCTTCAGGCTCAGAAGTTTGCCAAAAAAAATAGACTTCAAATAATAATGAACTCTTTGGATGGTTGCATTAGCTATGGAAACAGAGAAAACCAAGGGCCCAAATAGGTGAAATGTGAAGGATCCAGGATTTGGCTCTCCTTGGTTTTATAAATGCTAATGAACTTCTTCAGAGGGAGCGAGTTTTCTATCCTCCTATGCGTCTTCCATCCACTAAATAGCCCTTCAGTTAATGTACAGATGTGGGTCTAGGACAATCTGAAACTTTGGTGATGGTACTCAATTGTCTTCAAACCACTTTCCCATAAGAAATAAACTTTGTTACTGAATTTTCCTCCAAAAACAATAGCCCTTCAGTTAAGGGGAGTGGTTAATACAACTGACATCCTGTTTTTCTCAGCAATAGTTTTCTGAGCTGAGGGCAGGAACCCCTCCTCCACCTTGACTACTATGTAGGGGTGCCAGGTTACCACCTGGCCGCCCTGGGAGAATTTGGGGGTGGGGAGAGGCATCACAATGTCAGGGGGGTGCTCTAGAACTTGCAAACACCCCCCACACACACACACAAAACCTATGGTTAAACCATAGAATTTTTGGCAAACCCTAGAGCATTGTTCCCAACGTCATATTACTTCCTATATTTGCAGGAAGTGATCTTATATGCCGATGCAACATTGGCACAATAGTGGTACACCCATTTAGTTCCCCAGTTTTCCTCCTGATGGCCTTTGAAGTGTTGGTAGGCAATGGGGGAAATATCTAGGAGGTCTGCCACTATGGCAAGCGTACTGCTGCTTCATTGTCTCAGCCTTGTCTGCTGCTCTTACTATTAGGAAGTTTCTCCTAATGTTTGCATACGGTCTTCCTCTCCTGGACATTAAATCTAGTCTTGCTCTTTGGAGCAACACAGAACAAGTTTTGGCTTCTCCCACAGGACAGCCTGGGTATTTGAAGAGTACAATCATGCCTCCCATCAACCATCTTTTCTCCAGACTAAATATACCATTTCTCCAAACTTTCCTTATTTTCCAGACCCCTGACCAGTTTTGTTGCCCTCTTCTGAAGTAATTTTCCTTAGAATGTGGTGTCTAGAACTAGACACAGTACTCCAGATTAAGTCTAACAAGCATGGAACGAAGTGAAACTGTTAATTCTCATAAATTGGATATTATGCTTCTATTCATGCAGCCCAAAGTTGCACTAGCCTTGTTTACAGCTGCATCACACCGCCAGTTCATGTTCCATGTTCAGCTTGTGATTGACCACAATCCAAAGATCCTTTTCACGTGTACCAGGTAGCCCCCACCCTATGCCTTTGTGTTCAATTATTTTTGTCTAAATGCAGAACTTTGGATTTGTCTCTGTTGAATTTTATACAGTTAGTTAAAAAGAAAGCAATGTGAAGCTTGAAGTTCATGCTGTCAGTTCAACAGAGACAAAACAGTGCACCTTTTCTGCATTGCCATTGCCTCTGACAGCTTCACTTCCTCCCTCTCTAGTGGGTACCCCAAACTGGTATTCATTATGCAAGGAAGTGGTGGAATGGAAATTTACTCAGCTGTTCACTGACATGCCAGGCAGAGTCTTTCAATACAGTTTGGGTCTTCCTACTTGCACTAGTTATCCTCACCTACACAGGGAGAATGACTGCTACCACAGCAATTCCATATTAGAATCATAGAATCAGACAATCACAGAGTTGGAAGGGTCCATACAGGCCATCTAGTTCAACCCCCTGCTCAATGCAGGATCAGCCTAGAGCATCCCTGACAAGTGTTTGTCCAGACGCTGCTTAAAGACTGCCAGTGAAGGGGACCTCACCACCTCCCTAGGCAGCTGATTCTTCTGTTGCACAACTCTTACTGTCAAAATGTTTTTCCTAATATCCTTTCCACACTTAATTTAAACCCATTATTGTGAGTCCTGTCATCTGCTGCCAACAGGAACAGCTCCCTGCCCTCCTCTAAGCGACAACCCCTCAAATACTTAAAGAGAGCAATCATGTCCCCACCCTTCAACTTCCTCTTCTCCAGTCTGAACATTCCCAGGTCCCTCAGCCTTTCCTCACAGGGCTTGGTCTCCAGGCTCCCGAACACCCTCATCATTCTCCTCTGTACCCACTCCATTCATTCTCCTCTGTACCCACTCCATTCTGTCCACATCCTTTTTGAAGTGAGGCCTCCAGAACTGCACACAATACTCCAGGTGCAGCCTCAGCAATGCAGTGTACAGTGGGACTATGACATCTTGTGATTTGGATGTTATGCCTCTGTTCATACATCCCAGAGTGCATTAGCCTTTTTGTCGCTGCATCACACTGGCTGCCCATATTAACTTTTGGTCCACCTGTACCCCAAGATCTTGTTCATACAATTCCGGTCTATGGCGGCATGCTGAGCAGTCGCACCTCCCAGACCTCCCGGGGGTGAAGCTGCACACCAGCAGAAAGGGGGGGCGATGCATCGCACCCCCCCCCAGGGGCCTGATGAAAGGCTCCTGGCCAAGGGACTCTTGAGAGGTCGCCTCTTTGCCAGCGCAATGCCGAGAGTCCGTATGGAATTAGTGGCGCTGACTGGGACAAGCGTTGGAGATCGAGTGGCTGAAAACGAGGCAAAGCGAGGTCGGATGACCAAATGAACGTGAGTTGGCTTAGAGTGGCTTAGCTAAGTTAAAAAGAAAGCTCCACCACCCCACGAACTGGAGAGTAAAGCAAATGGGGGAGGGTCCCCTCCCATGCGCATAAACTTATAAGCAAGAACGGGGGGGGGAGTGGAAGAAAAAGTGGTGAAAACTGTTGGAAAGACTTACCAAGGCATGTACGAGCGTGTGAGCGCATATTCAGAGACTTTTAAAAGTTTGGCAAAAGTAAACAACTGATAAAGATGGTGGGGAAGAGGACGGAGAAGGAGAAACTTTTAAAAACGAAACTAGCTGAGAGCCCACAACCGGAAGGAACCACCGAGTTGGCTAAAACTATGGCAGAGTCCCTGCGTCCCCTGCTGGAGCAGATGAATAACCTCAAGGAGCAGCTGTCAAAAATGAATGAATGTATCACTACTCAGCAAACACAAATCAGTGACACTTTAAAAATCACGGAACAAACAGCTGAGAAAGTGAAAGAGGTTGACGCCACTGCTCAAAGGGTGAAGAAAAAGGTGCAAAAATTTGGGGGAAAGCAAATCTCAACAGAAGAACAGCTTTTACAATTACAAATGGAGAAGGCAAATCTGGTCCTTCATTTCCAAGGCATTCCAGAGATTAAAGGAGAGAATCTGAAGCAAACGATGAGTGAAGCATTGGCCCCAGTGACAGATTTGAAGGCGGACTATCTCATGAGCGAAATGGATGCGGTCTACAGGACCTACTCCATATACATAAAGAAGAATAAACTGCCTGGGGAAATTGTAATGAGATTCTCGAAGAGACACGTGAGGGATTGTATCCTAAGAGCGACGGCGGGGACACCCTTGAAAATTGGGGACAGTACCATTCGAATTCTGAAAGACATCCCATTTGAAATAAGACAACGGAGATAAAGAGGAAAAGGACAGTAAGTCCAGTGGCGAGCTGGACTCGGAGTCTTCTGGAGAGGACTCTCTGTCTGAGAAGGGGGCAGCGGCTCCTAAAAGCCCTTATAAACTGCGGAAGAGACGATAAGAAAAAATGAGGATTGAAGGACTCTGAATTGTGTCTTTGATAATAATGTTTTTAATATTGAAATGCTGAGGGGTCTTTTCACAACAGTTAAATTTAAGATTTAAAAGGTATATAAGCAAGTCTGACTAAGTTCATAAAATGTAGCATTTTAAGAGATGGCATTGTATGTAAGCAATTTGAGGATCTCCTCTCTTGGGTTTTTAGATAGTAGTGATTATCTTTTCTTTCTCCTTAAATGTAGTACCCCTCCTTAAACGTAGTACCCCTCCCTTTTTTCATTGTAGTTTTGTAGTTTTGTAATCCATTTGGGGGGCCAAAAAAAAAAGATCTTGTTCATACACACTGCTACTCAGAAGTGTATCCCCAACCCAGTATGCGTGTTCCTCATTTTTGTTACCCATATATAGAACTTGTCACATATCCTTGTTAAATTGCATCTTGTTCACATCCTTCCACTTTTCTAGTGTGTTCAGATCTCACTGACTTCTATCTCTATCTGCTGGTGTGTTCACTGCTCCTCCCACTTTGGTGTCATCTGCAAATTTAATGAGTAGCCCCTCCACACCCTCATCCAAATAATTTATAAAAATATTGAAAAGTACCAGGCTCAGAACTGAGCCCTGTGGCACCCCACTGGAAACCTCCCTCCTGTCCCCACTGCTGGACCTCCTGATGGCGCCTAGTATTTTTGGCCACTGTGTGACAGCGTGTTGGACTAGATGGGCCTTTGTCCTGATCCAACATTGGCTTCTCTTATGTTCTTATTCAGATTGAAAGGTAATCTCTGGACACCAGTTTTACAGGATAGCTGTGTTACAGCTTATTTCACTTGTTGTACAGTGAATGACAGTGGACATGTAACAATGGGCATACAGTGACAACCCACAAATAGTGAGATTCACCTGAGAGACGTGCACTGGATCTCTAATCAAGGAACACAAGAAAGGAATCTTAGCCATCAGTTTTCCCCTGGACTCACACATTACTCATTTTGTCCTCACAGAACTGGCATTCCAAGCTGCAGTAATGTGTGATAAGACACTGACTCATGAAGGAATTCATCATCATGTGATTATGTAGTGATCACATATATATCCTGGAAGGAAAACATGGAAGTAACCCAGAAGAATAAATGACACAAATGCATTCCAACTTGGACTCTACATTAGCAGTGACAGGATCAGATGGTTCTGGGGCCCAACTTGTCCAGTGGTGTGAGATGTCTTTTGGCTTGTGCAGTCCGAGGATGTGGACAGGATTCTTGGCCATTTGAGACCTGCTTGTACAACCCTTGCCCTTCTTACTGCCTAAATGTGCTGGGAAGGGGCTAGTAGCCGGGGTCTTGTAAGCACTTAATGCTTCTCTGAAAAGGGGGATGGTAGCTCCTGCCATGAAGTGGGCAGTGGTACATCTGCTCCCAAAGAAACCTGGACCCAGGAGAGTTGCCTTGTCTCAAATGTACCATTCTTGAGCAAGCGGTGGTTGGACAGTTTTAGGGATTTCTGAATTAAGCAGGATGTTTGGATACATTGCAGTCTGGTTTCAGGTCATGTTATGGGAATAAAGTGGGCTTGGTCACCCTGGTGGATGACCTATGCTGGGAAGTGCGTAGGGGAGTATGACCCTGTTAATTCTCCTGAACCTCTCGGCAGCTTTGATTCCATCAATCAAGATACCCTTCTGGGTTATCTTTTGGGGCTGGAACTGGGAAATGCTGTTCTTTAGTGGGTTTTGGTCTTACCTTGAAGTTAGGTTTCAGAGTGTGGTGCTGTAGGATAGCTGCTCTACCCCTTGGTCTCTGGCCTATGGGATCCCACAAGGTTCCATCTTGTCCCACATGCTTTTTAACATCTTCGTGAAGCCACTGGAAGAAGTCTCATCCTGAGATTAGGGCTGAGTTGCCACCAATATGTGGATGACAGCTATACCTCACACTTACAGCAGATCTCAGGGGGACCAACAGGTGCCTGGAACAGTTTGAGGATCCATGAGGGCTAACAAGCTAAAATTTACTCCCAACAAAATGAAGTGGTAGTGATGGGAGTAGAGATGTAAAATTTTTAAAAAATAATTGAAGCCATACACACAAAAAACTCCCCCCAGAAAAAAATGGAAATTGAAATGTATTGTAATACTTACTGTCCTATCAAATCTAATTTTACTGTTTTAACAACTCAAAATGAATAATTTATAATTTATTTAGCATATAAAATTGCAGTGTTTGACATATTTATAAAATTTAAAAGTAATAAACACCTTAGTTTTGTACAAGATAAATTGCAAATATACCCAATACTTGAGAGAAAACTAGAAGCTGATACACCCAATGTTATTTTAGTACATGTACCTTAATTTTTGTTATCAGTTTAGAGAGAGCTCAGTTCTCAATGGAATTTTCAGAGTTTTCTTCCGAGGCTTTGGTGTAGTTTCTACTGTACCTCCTTCTGTTCTTTTCCCTTATGCAAGGTATGGCAAAAAGCTACTTGTTACCCAGTCGGTAGGTATATGTGTCACAGTGGCTGGAGAGAAAACTGAAAATGTCAACTGCAAGCCAGGTCAAAAGGACAACAGAAGGCATGGAATAGCTGAAAAGTAATGAAAGCAATGCACGCTTCGCTCATGAAGATTAGGTATCCTTCTAGGTGCACAAATGTATCTTGGATTTAATAGCTGTATATATCTACAGCATGCGTACATTATATTTAACAGCATTTCACTCATTCTAAAAAAGAAAATATTTCATAAGAGTTTTTCAGTACTCTCCCCCCCAAAAAAACCTAGGAAAATCCCAGAGGGGAAAAAACCCCACCACGAGTTTTCCCCTGAATTTTCCCAGGCCTTCATATCTCTAGGTTGGCAGAATGTCTGACCCAGGAACTGGGATGTCTCTTAGGGTTGCCAGGTCTGAACGACAAGATGGTGGGGTACATACTGGGATCCTCCAGGAGAGGGTGACGTAGGCACATTGGGTATGTTAGGGACAGTGTGCCTATGTTACCTGGAAGTGACGTAGGCACGTTGGTGACGTCAGGGGCGATGCTCTGGTTTTTGGGCAAAACCCTATGGTTTGAAGCTAATTCTACCATAGAGTTTTGTCCAAAAACAAGAGTGTCACCCCCTGATGTCACTGACATACCTCAAATAGTTTATAACACCTTTTAGCTAATATACTATTGTTTCTTTTCTGTAAATCAGGATGCTGACATTCTGAGGAGCAGTGTCACATGACAGACTTGAAAGACGTAGCATTCTTTTTCCTTTTGGAATCTTTATGCCCTACCTTTCCACTACATGCATAAGCTAACAAGTCAAAGACAAAATTGCACCACAGTGAAAACATCTCAAAATAGCTCAGATGTAACAGCAGCTAAAGCAACCAGAAAGAAACTGCAAACCAAGAAAAACAGGAGCAGCACCAGGAAGACAGAAAGGTTTCCTCACCAGTGTTCCCTCTAAGCTGAGTTAGTGTGAGTTAGCTCACAGTTTTTTTTTACTCCGGCTCACAGATTTTTTTTTCTCAGCTCAGGGAGGATGGCTCCAGAGCAAACTGATTTATGCAGTAGCCAAATCGCTTGCTCACAACTTTTATGCCAGTAGCTCACAAAGCAGAATTTTTGCTCACAAGACTCCACAGCTTAGAGGAAACATTGTTCCTCACCCCAAATGCCTTCTGAATAAGAAATAATTTACTGGATAGGCAAGAAAGCTGAGGGCTGAGTAATTATCTTGGAGAATGAATTCCATAATGTGGGAAGCAGTAGCCAAAAAGGTCCATCTCACACAAGGCATCAGTGTAGACACACAGAAGTCAAGATCTTAGCTCATGGGTAAATTCCCATGGGTGGAGGGCAGTCCTTCAAATACTCAGGTCTCCCTAAGCCATTTAGGGATCTAAGAGTCAACATAAGCACTTTGCATTGGGCCCAGAAATTAATTTGCAACCATTGTAGCTGATCTGTTATTGCTACCCATTAGAACACTTGCTGGCATATTCTGTGGCATTTTGAGCTTTCTTCAAAGGTATGCCTGGGAAGACCGTATTACACTGATTCAATCTGAATATTACCATGGCCTGTGTAACTTGCCAGATCGGCTGTCCCCTGGAGCCTCCTGCAGCTGGCAAAGCAGCCACAGCTGGTCAAAAGCACTCCTGCCCATCTCTGCAGTTGGGATACCCACAACCAGAGAAGGATTCAGGTGCACTCTCCAGACGACAAACTTGGTATCACATACCTTATCATATAACAGTGATGTCTTGGCCCCCATGCAAATAATAAAATTAGTATAACGGGAAATCAGAAAAACACAAACTGGGAAAGTCGCTATCATATGCAAAAAAGATGTATTACAATAGTAAATGCAATTTGCCCATGTATAAGAAGTCTTTAAGCCTATTGAAGGGCTAGTCCCAGATAGTATGCTGCATAGCAACATAGAGAAAGTTCTGTTCTTTTGCAAAATAGGATTCAAACACATAATGGTTGCTGGTAATCACTTCTGATGAAGTTTTCCATTGAAATGAAGTTGAAGCCAGACTCTTCGTAATTTGTTGATACTGTTGGAAAGCTGTTGACACTGTGAACTGTTGGTTTGTAATATTGTATGTCTTATAAATGTATTTCCATTTGCAACTTGATGTGTTTACTATTCTCATACATATTTTTTGCATATGATAGCGACTTCCCCAGTTTGTGTTTTTTGATTTCTATATACTGGGAGGTTTCTGCTGGGTTGTTATTACTATAATGGGGTCAAACATGAAAGGAGGGGAGGTAAATGCATATAGTATATGGAACGTCCCCAAATACACAGAAAAAATACCACCTTGCCCCCTTGAACTCCACAGTAGGAATGGGAACAGGACCATGTATGCACACAGTTACCTTGCTGCCATGAAAACCATGTAGTCTGAGTGGAAAGTACAGGAGCATGCCTTTCTAGAGAGGGAGTTTGCCACATTAGGAAAGCCCCCCCCCCTTCTGTTCTCCCTGGCGTTTAGGATAAGGTTACACTTTTAAGGGGAATGACGAGGCACAGCTCAGTTCCTCCTGCTGCAGCCAGCAAGGGTTGGGATTTTTGCCGGGGTCCATTGCTGCATTGGACCAAGTTGGGCTACATCGCCTTGGGTATCTCTTTATATCTCAGCTTTCAGCCACAAAGCGGCCTTCTTGTGGTTTTTACATTACCCACTATTATCTCAGCAGCAATTGCATTGGCCCTGTCCTACATTACTGTTGTAAAGTTCATAGAAACAATGAGTGTAGCAGGGCGCTGCAAGTTATTGGATCCCATATCTCCCCCAAAACATGAGTGCATAGAAAGGCTAATACAACACCACCCTAACCTCCATAGAACCGCCTACAAGAGTTCAGAGCATTGGAAAAATCAATGGTAAACTCAAGGATTAAGGAAACTCCAGATCCAATTGCCTACAGATAATTTCAATCTCTCTTCTTGTCCTCACCATTGGTAGGCTTCTATTGCACAAATGAGAAATTTCTCCATCTCTTGACTATTGACAATTCCATTCTATGTAGACATTAGAGACATCTGAATTTTCAGGGGCTTTCTTTCTTTTTAGGTGCCAGGCTAAAACACACCTTTTTACCAAGGTTTTTAAGTAGAGGTTTTATCTTCTCAGTTTTTTAATGGTCTAATTCTGTTTCATGGATCATTCTTATGCTGCTTATGTCCAATGGCTTGTGCTTTAGTGGCTTGTTTTTTATATGTCGTGTTGGGAGTTATTACTTGTAAACTGCCTCCGAAGGAGTGTGAAGAAGAGACACAGAAGTATTCTAAAGAAATAAAAGCATGACCAGAGATCTCCATCCTCTGCCACAATCCTTTGCCGGTCACCTACATGTTTCTCCTGATTCCTAAGCATTTGACTATCTAGGATGGGGAGAAACCCATTAATTATTTGTCCATTGACTGCTATCAGAACAGCTGATCCTGTGCAAATTTGGAGATGGTCTCATTTTGCTTAGCAATGTTATTCTCCAAATGCATTTACCTTCTGTAATCTCTTATGGAAATGGGATGTGAATATTAGTATCTGAGCATTACAGCGGCAGAACTCAACCTGTCCTTTAATTCTGAACATTGCAGAGCTGCCTGATATCCAGGGGCTCTTAAATTATCTATGTTAGCATTACCTGAGTGGTGTGTGGTTTTTTAAAAATAAATCGATAAAACAAAATGTATGTGAAAATCTCTGAGCCACTTTGGAAGGGTCTGACTGCGTCTGTGGAAATGGACTGCAAACATCTTATTTCTGTAGAATTAACATATTAGGGTGGTAATTACTAAATAATAGGAATTAGGTACCTTGTAACCAGTGGTCCCTCTAAGCTGAGTTAGTGTGAGCTGCCGCAGTTTTTTTAGCCTCCGGCTCACATATTCTTGTCTTAGCTCAGGAGCAATGGCTCCAGAGCAAACTAATTTATGCAGTAGCCAAATCACTCACTCACAACTTTAATGCCAGTAGTTCACGAAGTAGAATTTTTGCTCACAGGACCCCACAGCTTAGAGGGAGCATTGCTTGTAACCTTGTGTAATTTTTCACTAAATTTGTTTAGAATCAGACTTTATGCTAGTGTTAAAGGGGCTGGATGATTTCTTCTCCCTACTCTTGATATGTTAATGTGGCCAGGAGCTAGTTTACCTCTAGGTCTCCTTGGAGATTTCAGGAAATGGAGGAGCAGATTCTCAGTTTCTGTTCTCTGTCTGAAAGGTTTAAGGCCCGTTTTCAAAACCATGATATGTGAAGCATACAGTAATTACTCAAGGCATCGTAAAATAGTTCTGTGCTTGCCTCCAACAGGTGTTAGCAGTTTAGCATAACTGGCTGGACTGGAAGAGGAGATATGACAGAAGGTCAATTAGAACTGAATTCAGGAATGAGAGGCATGGGCTGACTCAACTGGAACTTCATATGACTTGTTCTCCCTATAGTGTTGAACAGCTGACCAACTGATTTACAACACTGCCATTATAAAGCTGTCTGTTGTGAAAAACGTCCCTTTTTTGCAGTATAAAGGTGCATGGTGTAGAGTTGTCAGCTCTAGGCTGGGGAATATCTGAGGATTTGGGGGGTGAAGCCTGGGGAAAGCAGGGATTGGGGAGGGGAGGGACCTTGTCAGGGTGCAGTGCCACCCTCCAAAGTAGTCATTTCCCCCAAGGGAACTGATTTTTGTCATCTGGAGATCAATTGTAATACCAGGAGATACCCAGGCCCTACTGGAGGCTGGCAACCCTAGCATGGTCTATAAAAACTGAAGATGAATCTATGAGAATCACAAATCTTCTGGGGACATGTGTTTGTTTGCAAACAAATGAAGCTCTGAATCAGATAATGCACAAGAATGGGGATAGCAACAAATGAACAAATGCCATTCATTCCTTCATTGACCCTGATCTCGCAAAGATTCCGCAGGCACTGCAGGCCCAGCAAGCAAATGTGCCAAGATGACAGCCCAGTGTCTCTTCCCTCTTCTCCTGTCCGGAGGCAGCAGCAGAAGCACTGGGATGCTATCTAGGGTTGCCAGGTCTGGGTTGGAAAATACCTGGAGACTTTGGGGGTGGAGCCAGGAGAGGGCGGGGTTTGGGGAGGAGAGGGGCCTCAGCATGGCACAGTGCCATTGAGTCCCCCCTTCAAAGCAGCCATTTTCTCCAGGGGAGCTGATCTCTGTCGGCTGGGGATCAGTTGCAAAAGTGGGAGATCCCCAGGCCCCACCTGGAGGTTGGCAACCCTAATGCTATCGGAGCAACACGGGGCTGGTAAATGTGCTCCTCCTCATGTGCTCAGTACTGCTAGCCATTCAGAGGCCTACACTGGAGTGCTGAACAGAGCGAGCCGCAGAAGCACAGGTGGTGTGAATGGCCAGCAGAGGGTGATGCTACCCAGTCAGCATCTGTACATGGCTGCAGTAGCAGGTGCTTCCACCTCCTCCTCCTAGGACAAAGCAGGCCCAGCAGATGCTACTGTGACAATGCTCAGGCTGTTTGCAGCAGAACTAATGAAATGAAAACCAATGAAGACTTTGAAATGAAAATGCAACAAAAACTCTGCACCAAAATGGCCAGGCCCTAGAGCTCCCTCGTACTGGGACAACTCATTTTGGGTCATGGCGCTGTCTGGTTTGAGAAACAGTCGTGCTTGCCTTGCCTAAGAACTCACCGAGGAGACTTAGCCTGCCTTTCTACCTTTTAGACAGGGAGATGCTGGAGATTGCAGGCAAAATGGGTCCTCCCCCACTGAGCTATGTCACCCAGAGTTTCCCAGACTAATGTAAGCAATGGTGTTGTAAAACACTTGCTTATATTACAAGAATTTAGAAATTTGTATTACAAACTTTGTAAATGGGATGAGGCACATTTGGGGATGTAATTTTAATGAATACATTTTGAGTTTTTCATCTTTGGGAGTTGTGGCATTCCACTACAACACAATATTGGCTCAGGAACTTTGGCCTCACCATAGTTGGGGGATTCCAAGGCCCGCAGTGCAACCCGAAGCAGAGTTATGCCCTTCTAAGCCCATGGACTTCATGGACTTAGAAGTGTGGAACTCTGTTTAGGATAGTACTGTCAGTTAATATCTAGTGTAATTCTGCTGGAGGAGGTACAAATGAATATTAGGCTGTCAAGAGGTATAAGTTATCTCTATTGTTTCTACATTCACATAAATGTTTATATGTATCATGCAATTGCAGTAGATTGACAGTGAAAAACATGGGTGTGCCACTTAGTGTGAATCTGGGACAAGAGGGCTTTTGCAGAAGAGAAGCAATGGGCCAGCTTTTTTCGCATTCATCACTTTTCTCCTGTAGCCCCTCTCCTCAGCCATCCCCCCCCCCAGTCTTCTTTTCACTTTTGGAAATTTATTTAGAGAAAACAGCTGGGGGAGAAGGACTGTAGCATCATATTGATTGGATGGAGAGAGCTAATTTCCCTCCTACCTAGGCTTGCCGACAGTGTGGAGGGAAAAAATGTCACGTGCCTTTAACAGAGGCTTAATGGGGTGTTATTTACCTCCATGCCAATTTTCTCTATTAAAGACAGAGGACATTTTTCTCCAGGTCTGTTGGCATCCCTACTTCTACATGCCACTTCTCCCCTGAAAAAGCCCTTCTACCCCTGCATTCCAGTTATGTGGCAATAACCCAAAGCTGTCTAACTTTTGCCTAATGCTTATAATGTGAGGCCACCAGTTTTGGAGGGCGGGCCAGAGAGAGGTCTACTGGAATAATATTACTACTAGGATCCTGAAAGAGACCTATTGAACGGGAGTTATCTTGTAAATAGCCTATCACTGGGAGTGTGTGTGTGTTGGGTGTGGTGTTTTGCACGCATTTAAGCAGGGCTCAGGTCCTGGTAGAGTTGTCTTAGAGTTTAGCTGAAATCACTAATAAACTATGAGCTGATCACTTAACGTGTCTGAACCCAGTATATTTCAGGGTCCTTTCCCCCTCCTGATGCAACCAAATGGAGGGCTTTGAATTTGTTGGCAGTCAATGCATTGATTCCCCCAAAGAGGGTGCTTCAAAGGCCAGAGGCACTCGCTTGAACACCCATCTTCCCAGGTCCTGAATTTTGGTGATACTGCTGTTGCATTATAGGCCAGGCACAAAGCCATTGTTTTAAAGCATTCAGGATTAACGCGTTACAGAGGATTGGTTCAAAAATCCTTTGGAGAAATGCATGCAGAAGCCAAAGGAAAAGAACATTCATTCTAAAGGCTTCACCAAAGGAGATAAGAGTAGCAGACAGAAACCAGGATCTTACCTTCAATCCTCTGTCTCCCTAATAGCTGCTTTGCTTCTTCTTTTTTTAAAGTCAGAGAACATATCAGATAATATTGCCGAAACTCCTTGGGAAATAATAACGGAAGGAGGTCTGCTAATTAAAATTTGGCAAAGGACGAGGCAGAGCTGGAAGGTGTAAATCAAATCAAAGTCAGAGGAAGCAAAGGGAGCCACTTTCTTCCACCAATGCTTCTTTTCAACTACTACGTTTATTTAAGATAAAAATAACGATTAAAGCTTGATTGCATGGGCCAATACCGCATTCAGAAAATAAGTGAGGCACATGCTCTGTTGGTTTCATCCTTGTGTCATGGCTGAACAGGGCTAAGACTAAGCCTTGAAGCTCTTTTGCATAAAGAGGATGACAGCTCAAACCAGTTGGGGGTGTTCTGATTGCCAGTTGAACTTGTGTTTGAATTAGTGGGGACTTAAGTCAGTTTCAGAGGGCAGTCCTGTTGGTCCGCAATAGAACAGCTAGATTTGAGTCTAACAGCACCTTAGAGACCAACAAGATTTTTGGGGTATGAGCTTTTGAGAGTCTTCGAAGCTGATATCCCCACAATGCTCCTGGACTCGAACCTGGGTATTGAAGTGTTACTAAAACATTTAGGGCCCGATTTGCCAAAACATCTGCTCATCTCGTATTTAAATGCTTTGACATGTTGTTCAGTTCTTCAGTTCTCCAATGCCATCTTGTTAGCATGCATCTTGAACGGGACGTCTGCTGACTGCAATTGAAGCTTACCCAGAAATAGTTAATTTGCTGGATTTCATGGCAGTGTATGGCAAAACGTTTTCTCTGCATATACAAGATTTCCTGCTGTGCACAGTAAAAAAAAAAAAGCCTCGGACGAGCAGATGTTTCAGGGATGAGCTACACATTTACCTGGTAACTCTACAATTGGCTCTCACAATTATGTTAAATGATAAAAAGCAGCTATGGAACCCTAATTTGGATTTGTATTATGAAATACAGCAGAAGTCCCAATTTCTGTATTATGCTGTATTACGAAGTACAGCAGAAGTCCTCCTGCAGGCACCCTTTGGAATTCTGATACAATGGGGTGCGTGCAGCCACAAAATGGCTGCTGCAGGTAAGGTTGCAGCTCTGGGTTGGGAAACGCCTGGAGATTTTGGGGGTGGAGCCTGAAGAGGGCAGGGTTTGGGGAGGGGAGAGACTCCAGTGGGGCATAATGCCATGGAACCCCCCCTCCAAAGCAGCCATTTTCTCCAGGTGAACCAATCTCTGTCACTTGGAGATCAACTGTAATAGCAGGAGATCTCCAGCCATCACTGGGAGGTTCACAACGCTAGCCACCCAAAGAAGAGGAGGAGGAGAAGGAGGAGGAGACAGCCACAAATTGGCTGCCACAGTTCCCCTTCAGTGACACAGTGAAGATCCTTGTGCTGTGGTGGCACCTGCTGCCCAAGCAATGTTTTTTTAAATATCTGCACAGCCAGTCAAATCTCCAATGGCCCATCAGCAGCCTTGCTGGGAAAAAGCCTCACTTGGTTCTGCCTACTCTCTAAAAGCACTAAGTAGGCATCAGTAAAGGTGTCAGAGAACACCACGGCACCCATTGGCACAATCTTGGGGGCTCCTGATGTACAGGGTGAGATGTTTAGCCTTTTCCCTCTACCCCATGAAACCCCCTGTAATTAACCCCAATAATTTCTTGCATTTCTCTCCCCCCCCTGTCACAGTTGATCGTATGAAGCTGCCATTTACTGAGCTATACACTTGGCCTATAAAGGGCAGCATTGTCTTCTCTGACTGGCAGTGGCTCTCCACGGAAATGCCAGTGTTGGAACCTGGTGCCTTCTGCATGCGAAGCAGACATTCTGCCACTTAGTCACAGCCCCTCCCTTAGGTAAGAGCCCTTTGTGTTTGTGTGTTTGCATTAGAAAAAGGTTTTCAGATAGTTAAGAGATAAGAACATAAGAGAAGCCAATGTTGGATCAGGCCAATGGCCCATCTAGTCCAACACTGCTTTTTATCATTTAACATAATTGTGAGAGCCAATTGTAGAGTTACCAGGTAAATGTGTAGCGAAAAACATAAAGACCATCAATAAAACTTTCTTCAAATACATTAGAAGCAGGAAACCAGCCAGGGAGGCAGTGGGGCCCTTGGATAACCAAGAGGTAAAAGGAGTACTGAAGGATGATAGGGAAATGGCTGAGAAGCTGGATGCATTTTTTGCCTCTGTCTTCACTGTGGAAGATGAGAAGTGCTTGCCCACTCCAGAACCGCTGATTTCGGGAGGGGTGTTGAAAGACCTCAGTCAGATTGAGGTGATGAGAGAGGAGGTCCTACGACTTAAAAACTGATAAATAACCAGGCCCGGATGGCATACATCCGAGAGTTCTGAAAGAACTCAAATGTGAGCTTGTGGATCTCCTGACAAAAATATATAATCTTTCATTAAAATCTGCCTCCATTCCTGAGGACTGGAAGGTAGCTAATGTCACTCCCATCTTTAAAAGGGGTTCCAGAGGAGAGCCGGGAAATTACAGGCCAGTCAGTCTGACGTCAATACCGGGTAAACTGGTGGAATTCACTGCCACAGGAGGTGGTGGCAGCTAGAAGCATGAACAGCTTCAAGAGGGAATTAGATAAGCATATGGTGCAGAAGTCCATCAGTGGCTATTAGCCACAAGGTATAGATAGGAACTCTCAGGCTGGGGCAAGTGATGCTCTGTATTCTTGGTGCTTGGGGAGGGGCAACAGTGGGAGGGCTTCTATTGTCCTGGCCCCACTGCTGGACCTCCTGATGGCACCTTTGTTTGTTTGTTAACCATGCAGGCTTTTTTCTATGGCTATTTGTGCCTTTCCTAACCCGCGGTATATATTTTTTCTGAGCTTCTAGGATTGTAGTTTTAAACAGTCTCCAAGCTTCCCCAATGGTTTTGACCCTTTCTACTTTTCCTTTCAGTTTCTTCCTCACATGTCCCCTCATATCAGAGAACTTACCTCTTTTAAACTTAAAAGTGATTGTGTCAGTCTTTTTGGGCAACTCCCTATTTAAACAAATGTTAAACTCAATAACATTATGGTCACTGTTCCCAAGTGGTGCAATCACTTTTACATCTCTCACCAGGTCTTGGGTGTTACTTAGGACTAAATCCAGGATCCCTCGTAGGTTCTGTGACCATCTGTTCCATAGCACAGTCATTAAGAGTGTCTAGAAACTCAATCTCTTTTTCCCGACTTGAACACATATTGACCCAATCAATGTGTGGGTAGTTAAAATCACTTATTATGACACAGTTATTTCGTCTAGCCGCTATCTTTAATTCATTCATCATTTTATAATCCTCTTCGATCTTTTGATTTGTGGGTGATAACAAACTCCAAGTGCTAAGCTTCTTTTTGGGCCCACCAGAAGCAAATCCAATTCATTTACCCTCTCAATCTTACCGGATTGTATACCCTCTCTGACATACAGAGCCATCCCACCTCCAACCCCCCCCATCCTTCTGATATAATGTATAACCAGGAATCACCATATCCCACTGATTTTCCTCATCCCACCAAGTTCCTGAAATAGCCACAATGTCTATTCCCCCCCCCAGCACCAAGCATTCCAATTCCCTGATTTTACCTCAGACACTTCTAGCATTTGTTGTATAAACACCTATAGTTTCCCATGCATTTTAAGCCCATAACCTTCTGCTTGCTGCCTTGAGACCTTGTCCCGCAGTCCATATTGTTAGCCACAGTTTCAGTGGACAATTCTAATCCTTTTCCTTGTAGAGAAGTAACAGCTACCCCTTCATCTCTTTGAGATGAGCCATCCCGAACCAGAGACTTTTCATCTCCTGTCGGCTTTCCCCCAATATTCAGTTTAAATATTGCTCTGCCACCTTTTTGATTTTAAGCACCAGCAGCCTGGTTCCTTCTCGGGACAAGTGGAGACCGTCCCTTTTGTACAGCTCCCTCTAGAAAGGGTGAGAGGGCTGTAGTTACCCAACTCTGTTTTGCATATTGCTTGTAAGCTGTGTGTTACATGTATATATTTGTATGAGACACTATGTGCAAGCACATGTGCTCCATCAGTGTAAAACCTTCTCAGCTAAATGGCGACACCTGCAGTATAGACCCTGGCCATTCAGAATAGCATCAGTTCGATTGGTGAAACAGACTTCCTGTCTGGAAAAGACTATACTATCCAGCCAGGACACAGAAGTTGACCATTTCTGCTTTAGATGAATGGCATTTGCTCTATGAAAAAGGAGGCCTTAGCAGCTCTTGAGTGCAAGGTATTGGCTGTCTGCTGATGAAAACCATCAAGAATGTAATCGGATCGATGCTGACTTGTGTTGTATCTAAATATCTCAGTGTTAGTGTGATCAGCCAACAATCATATTCCCCCCTCCCCTCTTTGTTTTGTGCTTCTCTGGAGATGAATTATTCATGAGACCCAATTTTATATGCCTATTATGTCTGGTGGTAATGTCACTGTGGCTTACGACACTAGGAACCTTGGCACTCTGCTTGAGGCATGATGTTGTGTGCCACCCAGGGGCTTATTGTGTGCTTTTTGGGTTAGTGAAGCAAACCTTGAGAGTTAACAGTGGCATCAGCTGTGGAGGCAGCTGTTTTGCCCACCCTCTGTGCTAGAGGAAATGTACTGCAGGGTTCCCCCCCCCACTCCAATGGACTGCAAATGAGGAGGAGTAAGGGGGGGAAATGGGGATCAAAGAAAGATGAATGTTCCACAGTTAGCACTGCTGTTTAGTTCTCCCTCCCCCCCAGCTCTGAGCACACACTGCAGATTCCAAAATTGCTTATGAGTCAGTTGTCGTAATTTATGTATCAGAAGTATTTGCTTGTGAAATTCAAAAATGATTTATTCTTTGGTTATTGCTTTATTTACTTACTTAACGGATTGATTGATGTGCCAGCTTCCCTCAGGCAACAGAGTCACTTTTTCTTTCTCTCTTTTCCTTAAGCATGTATATTGCTTGCAGACAGGAGTTTCATGGACACACTAAATCAGAACTTCTCAAATATTCTGTGTTTATAGAGAGTTCATGTTGGCTGGATATAGGGTAAGTTATCTTTTGAAACAACCCTCAACCAGGTACAGGGCCCGCTGGGCAGTCATAAATGAATAATCATGTTAATATCTGTAACAATTAATAATACCAATAATATGAAAACTCAGGCAGCCGAGACACCTCAAGTAAGGCGTTCTCTCAGATATTCCTTCTCTGAATCTAATAGAGCCATTCCAGAACAATGGGAATTATTACGATTCCATCTGGCATCATTTATCTGCAGATGAGACGTGCAGGCAGAGAGGTCCACAATCTTATTTACTAAAATGGTGGCTTCAGACTATCTCCTGCTCCTATATGGCTGTCCAGCCCATTTTAATTTCGAACTGGCTATCTGCCACCACTAGAACAGAGGTAAACAATAGCTGTGACAGGGTTGGAGACTTCTGAGTAAAGGAGCTTTATAAACCTCTTTTAAAGTTTTTTCTGCATTGGATTGAATCCCTATCTTCCTCCCTTCGATTTGGAAAACAAGGGCAAATTTGTAGACAGAACCTTCTTCAATTTCCAGCAAGGAAGAACTCGATAGTATACTTCTTGGCATTTGTTGGGTGTGTGTGTTGTGCTTGTGCTGTCCAGCAGGGCATATACTAAAGCATAGTTAGCAGTTTGCATTAGTGCAGGAAAATGTCATGTTGTATGGATGTGGTATGCCCCTGTGGCTGGAGATCAAGCTGATTTAAGCTGCGCCATATTAAGCAACATATTGGGGGCCAATCATACAATACCTAGCTGTAGTGAATAGAGCAGGCTGCTTTTATTTTGCTACTGCTACCTATCTTGGGTCCTTGATCCACATGTTGCATCTGTTACCTGGTCCAACATCTGCTACTACATTCCAAATGGGAGTCCAGCTTATGCCTGCAGCAATCTGAAATGCCCAGTTCCAGTTCCATGGAGTCACTTATGGAATTGAAAATAGATATAGCTTGTGAGTTAGTAGGAAACTCATCTGGACCTAGTGCATGTGGGAAGACTGACAGCTATAATGGCTTTCAAGGCAAACTTGGCCTTTCATGAGTATATTGGAAGTTTGCAGAGATAAAGCTGAGTGAACATTTACATTTCCTTTCCATTACTAAAGCGGTCCATAAAATAAAACATGCTACAACAGTTTGCTTGTATCCCTCCTCCTTGGAGCTCAAAGAGGCACGCTTGGCAATGACTCCATTTTATTCTCACAACAACCCTGCAGAAGTTGCTTGAGGCTAGTGACTGACCCCAGATCAATCAGCCAGCTTCATGTGTTTATCCCTCTGCATCTGTGGGCTGCCAGCCTGACACCGTAATTAGAGTGTCAGTCTAAGATTTGGCAGGTCCAAGTTGGATTCTCCACTCTGCCAAGGAAACTTGCTGGATGATCTTGGGCCAGTCACTCCCCCCACCCTTTCCTAGCCTAGCTTAACTCACAGGGTGGTTGTTGGGAGGATAAAATGAATGAGTGGAGAACAATGTTGTAAGCTGCTTTGGTTCCCCATTGAGAGGGAAAGTGGGGTACAAATATATAAATAAAAAGACTATTACCCTCATCTGCTGTTGAGGGGAAGGAGGGATGTAGAGGCTAAGTGTCTTGTGAAAGGCAAGGAAGAGGTCAGTGGCAGTGCAAATTACAACTCTCAGGACTTCATGGCTGTCAGGTTTCTACTTGATGAAATCAAGCATTCTCCTCTTTCTGCAAGCCTGACTTAATGAGATGAAGAACAGCAGTAGGCTACTGACATCCATCGCAAATGCATTGCATTTGGAATGAGCTCAGTTCCTATAAAAACAAGAGACTGAACTGCAAGCAATCATAGCAGGCACTGGGAAAAGCACCAGTCAGCAAATGCCGGCTGAATATGGGCACCTAGCTGCACTATCGGATATCCTAGGTGTAATGTGGGACTTGCTGCAGTAATGACAAGATACAGATACTACAGACTGCTAGGAAAGTAGCTCTGGAACAGAAATCCCTTTTGATTGCTGTTAAAAGAGGCTGATCAAATAACCAGGCACATTTCCCCACAGCCCTGTTATCAGGACTTCAGAATGGCCCCTGTATAACCCCAGGTAAACCTAACCCTATGTAAACAGTTCTTCCATTTATTCAAACATCTCAGAATTTGGTAGTTTGAATACCCTCCAGCCATTTGGCTAAATGTTACTGTACTGTAATATTGTACTGTAATTTAATGGGGGAAAGGGTGGATTGCTGTTTTAAAAAGCCGTTGAACATTTCTGCTGCATAATTTCAGCGTCCACCATTGCCTTTTAATTGTACAGAGGATTTGCAATATGTAAACTGTGCTTGGCTGCTACTGAAGACAGTCTAAAATAATGGTTGGGTAACTACTACTGCTACCACCACCACTGGATTTCAAACTTCATCCTTTCCAGTGAGCTTCTCATTGTTCCTCCAGGGCCTCTGCATACAGGTGACTTTCACGTTGGCAAGATTCTCACTGCTTGTTTCTTTTTGCAAGTCAATTGCAGGCAGAACTACAGCTGGAGTTCCAGCAATTAATATCAATGTATGTAATTCTCAACACGGCCCCATCTGTGGATGCTTCCAGAGATCAGAGTCTGAGATCCAGAGATAGTCATGATCAACAGGCCAGATCTTTCTACAAACCTGAGTGTGAGGCTCTCCTGTTCCTGATGGTCACCCCTCAGCCATTTTGCTGACCCAAGATGGGGTGTCCCAGGCCTCAGAATGGGAAGAAGGAGGAGTTTCACCACCTTGTTTCTCTCTCTTCCTGGCGTGTCTGGCCAGCTGCCCTTAAAGCAGCATCCCCCTTCTTCCTCCCTGGCTTGCTCGTGAAGCCCATTTTTTAAGGGGTGTGCAAGGCCCCACCTCTCTTCCTAAACCATCCAATCCCTTTCCCTTTTTCCTGAGAAGCCCGACCTCTTCTGTCAGAGCAAGCGGGGAATTCCTTCCTTCCCCCATCATACCCCATGACAGGCAGCCCCCAGCCCCTGCTGGTCTTCCCTTGGCTACTGACAGAGTCACAGGGAATGGGCTGCCCTGTCTGCAGGCTCTGTTCCCCCTTCCCCAGGCCCCCCTCCCTGGAAGCGCATCACTGAGGCTGCGATTGCATCAGCCAGGGGTGAGGACATTGGCCCTTGGTGGGAGGCTGCCCAGCCACATCCCTGCCTCACTGGGAGGTGCCCAGGTGTGTCTGTGTATGCTGCTGGCTGGCTTGTGGCTAGATCCCTCACTGCTGAGTTGGGTGCCAAGAGCCAGTTTGGTGTAGTGGTTAGGAGCATGGACTCTAATCTGGGAGAACTGGGTTTGATTCCCCACTCCTCCACATGCAGCTGCTAGTTTGACCTTGGGTCAGTCACAGGTTCTTTCAGAGTTGTTCTCTCAAGGGCAGTTCTTGAAAGAGCTCTGTCAGCCCCACCTACCTCACAGAGTGTCTGTTGTGGGGTATAAATCCAATCTCTTCTGTTCTTCTTTTCTTCTTCAGTGGGGGGCCACCTTCTGCAGTCGGTATGGCCCTGATGCTTCCCCTGGCCTCTTCTCACCCCAGCCCAGTTCTACCTGCTGGGGCTGGGTCAAGGCTGAGTCCGAGGTTGTAGTCATCCCCAGATACTGAAAAAAGCTCCCCCAACCACCATGGGTCAGCCTTGACCCAGCCCCAGCAAGTAGAACTGGGCTGGGGTGAGAAGAGCCCGGGGGAAGCATCAGGGCCATACCTACACCAGAAAACAGAAGAAGCACCTATACCTTTAAGAATGAATGCCCTGTTGTATGTATACAAGATCTTTAGTACACTTATATGAAGACCAGATGTTTTATCCTGAAATTATAAAAATAGAGGGGGGTAACACAATTACAAACATATAAGGTAATTCTAGTTAGAAAAAAATCATTTGTTGAAATTAATAAGGATTTGGTATACATTTGAAATAATAATTTGAGTTTCTTTTTCCTTTCCCCCCCTCTATTTTTATAATTTCAGGATGCAACATCTAGTATTTATATAAGTGTACTAAATATCTTGTATACATATGTTTGAATGTGTGTCTATACTATATTGTAATAGTGACCACTGAGGAAGGCCCTTTGAGGCCGAAACGCGTTTGGTCTTCAGTTGGAAAGTGTTGACCCATCATGTGTATTAATGTTTGATATGCTTTTATTAGTCTGATACTTGAAAAAAAAATTAACCCGAATATATTTTAATATGTGTACACCCTAATAAATTTTGTACTTTTATAATATACATGGTCAGCTTAACCCTTCTGGTTCGCAGTGTTATCTTGGGTTGAGTTTTCCCCTACCCCTCCCCAGTTTTTGAACTGGCAAACTATCAACTGATTTCCAATTTGCCCTATCTGGGCAAATTAATTGAGAGGGCGGTGGTGCTATAGTTGCAGGGCTTAATGGATGACACTTCTATGTTAGATTCCTTCCAGTCCAGCTTTCGTCCAGGCCATGGGACGGAGATGGCTCTGGTCGCCCTCATGGACGACCTCTGGAGACATCTGGATCAGGGTGGAGCAGCAGTGCTATTGCTGTTGGACCTGTCGGCGGTGTTCAACACTGTCGACCATCAGTTACTGATCCACTGACTCACCAACACTAGGATTCAGAGGCTTGCCTTGCAATGGCTCACCTTCTTTCTCCAAGGTCAGGGACAAAGGGTGGCTCTTGGGGATCAGCTGTCCCGAAGGCACCTGCTGATTTGCAGAGTGCCCCAAGGGGTGGTGCTTTCCCTGATGTTATTTAACATCTATATGTGCCCCCTTGCCCAGATTGCCCAGAGGCATGGGCTAGGATGTCACCAGTACACGGATGACACCCAGCTATATCTGTTGTTGGGCAGTCAGTCCGACTCTAGACTGGAGGATCTGGACCTGACGTTACAAGCTGTGGCTGGTTGGCTTAGACTCAGCTGATTGAAATTGCATCTGACAAAGATGGAGGTCCTGTGCCTGAGTCAGAGTGGGCCAGGGTTAGGGATCCCACTACTGGCCTTTGATGGAGCACTGCTGGTGCCAGTGCTGAAGGTTAGGAGTTTGGGAGTGCTCCTGGATACCTCCTTAACAATGGAGGCCCAGGTAGCAGCCACTGCTAAGGCAGCCTTTTACCATCTTTGGTTGATTAGGTAGCTGGTTCCCTTCCTCGAACGCAATGATCTGGCAACAGTGATCCACACAAGGGTCACCTTGAGACTGGACTACTGTAATGCTCTCTACATGGGGCTGCCCTTGTCACAAATCCGGAAGCTGAAGCTGGTGCAAAATGCTGCAGCCAGGCTGCTGATGGGTCTCCCTCTGCAGGAACATATCCAGCCTGTGCTGAAGGCATTGCACTGGCTTCCAATAGCATACTGAATTCGCGTCAAGGTGCTGGTTTTAACCTTTAAAGCCTTATATGGTCTGGGGCCTACTTAACTGAGGGACTGCCTTTCCCCACATGTTCCCCAGAGAGCACTGCGGTTGGGGTCTCAAAATTGTTTGGCCCTCCCTGGACCCAAAGATGCCAGGCGGGCCTCCACCAGGGCCAGGACCTTTTAAGTAGTGGCTCCGTACTGGTGGAATGAGCTCCCGGAAGATATCAGGGCCCTGCAAAACCTCTTACAGTTCCACCGGGCCTGTAAAACGTAGTTCTTTCACCAGGCCTTTGAGTAGGAGCTGCTTCCAACAACCAAACTGTGGTAAGGCCCCCCTATACTACCACCAGCAGCCTGCGACAGCCTCTATAAATGGTCTGATAAGCTGTTTACTAACTCTGGCTATACTCCTTTGTGACCATTCCACCATGGCCTACTGAGATTTCTATGTAATATCATACCGCCACTAGCACTTTATTTTGTTATTGTATGAGATTTTTTATGATGTTTATAATTTGTCTTTTAATGTATTTTAACTCTTAATATAAGCTGCCCTGAGCCTGCCTTGGCGGGGAGGGCAGGATATAAATTGAGTTAAATAAATAAATAGATAAAATATTGCCAGCTTTCAGACCTTGGTTTCTGTCAGTAAAAGGGATGGGGCAGAGCCCCTTTTTTCTTTTTTTCTTTAATAATTTTTTATTGAGAGTTTTTAACAGTTTAAACCGTGAATGCAAATGCAATATTTTCATCAAGACTGAATACAATACAAAGGTGAGCGAAAATACAGTAAATCCCAGCGAAGTATTCATTAAACAACTATGTTCCCATGTACGGTAGTAGCCTGCAGGGGTGGATTAAAAGATCAGACTAAATGTAATAAAGAGTTATAAGTGAAGCCAGTCCATATAATGAGGGTTATGAGGTATTATGTCGTGTTCTACCATGTACTGAATAAAAGGAAAGGGCTAGTCTGGTCTCCAGGTCCATCCCTGCTCTCCTCCCTCCTGCCCTGGAGAGCAGACTTGTTGGGGCCAGGCCCGGCAGAAACTTGTTACCATGCAATTTACACAACTCACCTAGGTGTAGAGGTGGCTATGATTTGATGCCACACAACTTTCTTGGGCCCAGGAGCAGCCTCCACACAACTTGCATGACTTGGCAGGGGCCACCACACAACTAACCTGAGTAACTTGCTACCACACAACTTTTGCAACTTGGACAGACTTTTCCCATGGAGAGGCTCTCTCTCTCTCTCTCTCTGCCTAATCTACCTCACAGTGTTATTGTGAGGAGGAGAGCAGAATGATATAAGATGTTTTGGGTCTGTTGGGCAGAAAGGCAGGTTACAATTGAAGTAAATATATTGATAAATAAATGTGAAGACAGCAGGGCAGGTGAAAGAAGGTTGGCAGGTGAGTGGGAAGGAGAGAAAGAAGAGATGAAGATATGGGGGCTACCAGGGGGAGAGAAAGAGGAAATAGTGTGAAGGAAGGGGATGAAATAACCCTGCAAGTCCTTGTTGGTCACTTGTAGAATTATATTCTCCATAAAAACCCAGCAATTACCATCCCCATATTACCATCCCCTATTTTATGTTTAGTTGAAAATGCGTCCCATTCAACAAAGGTCCCATTTCCCCTTGAAGAAGAAGAAGAAGAAGAGATTGGATTTATACCCTGCCCTTCACTTGGAGTCTCAGAGCGGCTTACAAACTCCTTTCCCTTCCCCTCCCCACAACAGACACCCTGTGAGGTGGGTGGGGCTGAGAGAACTCTGACACAAACTGCTCTTTTTCAAGGACAGCTGTGCCAGAGCCTGTGACTGACCCAAGGTCACATCAGCAGGTGCAAGTGGAGGAGTGGGGGATCAAACCCGGTTCTCCCAGATTAGAGTCCGTGCACTTAACCACTGCACCAAACTGGCTTGCAATTTTCTTTTTGTCCTTTTTGCTCCTTCCAAGGTTAGTCAGAACATTTACAAACCAACTGGCAAGCCTATCAATCATAAAAATGTAAAAGACAACAGCGACTTTGTCTGCCAGGTGAAAACTTAGTTCCCCTCCTCCCAAACCTTCATAATTCACAATCCCTTCATGTCACAAGAAAAAGCAGGAAGTGAAAAAATTAAGCAGGAAGCAGAACAAAGGGAGGACAATTTAAAGGAACAGCAGAGAAACTTCAACAGCACTTCTGCTGTGCACACAGGACAATGTTATAAATTGCCATAAATTAGGGGAAAGATAAGAGTGTGTGTATAGCGACCTCATAGGATTTTCAAGGCAAATGATTAAGCAGAAATGATTTGCTATGGCCTTCCTCCACAGAATCTTCCTCTGTGATTTTCCATCTGAGTACTGACCCTGCTTCGCTTCCAAGATCTGACAATATCATGCTATACTATACCACTCCACATCCCCAAGATAAGAGTACAACAGGGGAAACTGGAATGCAACAAGTTGTGAACTCCACTGACGGAGTATCTCCAGACATTCCAACACCTAGTGATGACAGGTAGTAAAAACCTTGGCGTAACCTTGCATTATCCTTGGATAAATCCTTTAAAAATTGGGGGGAAATCCAAGTGGTATAGGAGCACATTTATACAGTTGTGTAATTTTGTAGAGATCTTGGAAATGCTTTTTAAAAAGTATGAGCACATTGCCACGGTCACTAAATTGTGTGAGTACCCAAATGTACTTCCATAGACCTCAAAAACAGAATCTTCAGTGTCTGGGGTGTTTACAAACACTGGAAAAAATGGGTTTAAAGCATCAGAGAAGAGATGAGGGGCACCGTTTCCTTTTGCCTCATGTGATTCTGTTCCATCAACACACAAGATCTTCAGTCTGAATCCTCAAAAGTGGATCTAACTCTAAACAGGACAGGACTGCAGAAATCAAAGCATGCTAGTGTAATGTTCATTTTTCTTTGTTGTCACATTTGCACCCCCACTTTTCCACCCAACAACCATGTAAGATTAGCTAGGGTGAATGACATTGGTTTACACTAGAGCACTCAAAGAGCCTCATGAATGAACAAGTGTTTGGACCAGGGTTTTTTATATCCAAACCCAGCATTTCAGCCATCTCACTGGTGTAGCGTACAAACAGTCCATTTCCTAGCTCTAAGTATCAGGTACATTTTTATAATGCCCTTCCTTCAAGGAGAGCTTACATGGTTATCCCTTCCCCAATTTATCCTAACAACAATCTTGTGAAGTAGATTAGTCTAAGAGAGGGTGACTGGCTACTCAATTATCATCATGGCAGTGTTGAGATTTGAACCCAAGTATCCAAGATTCTAGTCCAGCTTTCTTACCACTATGCTATTCTAGCACTTATGCAGCTTGAGGGCACTTTCATACCACACTAAATAATGCACTTTCAATCCACTTTCAATGCACTTTGCGACTGGATTTTGCAGTGTGGAATGGCAAAACCCACTTGCAAATGGTCGCTAAATGAGATGGGAAAGAAAGGGTAGAATGGACTGTACTACTTGAGATTCCAGATGGAAGATCATATTTTAGGTTGCACCTTATTTTTAATACTTATTACAAATAGAAAAGTAGTACACCATGGAACAGGCTGAAGAGCAAAGCAACACAAATAGCAAAAACAGCTACATTATTACTACTGAAGTGTGTTTGTCCTCCCAGTTTGCTATACTAAGACGTCTTGGAATTCAGTCTCTTAGCTGCAGTAGTTTTACTTTCCAGGATTTCCCCAGTGATTGAATATATTGATCCCATTTCAGTGGTTTGGCATTAGACTGTTTGGAGAAATCCTCTCCCTAGCCCCACAAGTAGAGATTTTGCCCTTCACAGAAGCCTCTAAAAGTTGTAGAATCGTTTCCTTTGTCCCACAATTGTGCTGTGCCCTCAGCTGAGACTCTGGCACAGAACCTTCTGTAAATGCCAGAACCTCTGCTGGGAATGTGATTGTGCACTCTGGGAAAGATTTCTAAGTGACAGAGGACCACATTGATGCAATCTCAGTTTAATATAGTCTCAGGCAAAAGTGCTTCTACAGCTCCTAAGGGTCCATGGAACTTAGGGACATCATAGGAGAGCATTTGTCAAGGGTGTACAGTTGCAAGAGTGCTCAAGTGTACCCCAATGGCACTTTCCCCAATATTTGTGGTCCCTGCAGATGCTGTGAAGGCAACTGCTAAAAAAACAAACAAACAAAAGAACTGAATTGAACTGCTCAATGGAAAAGCATTTGATCCACTGCATATTCCAAGGGTATATTTGATTGTGCAATCTGATCTAATTGGATTTTGCCATCAGTCCTACTGATTGCCTTCACCATATTTAATTTATAAAGCACACAAATTATTAGGTGCTGTACAATGAGTTTTATAGACTCAACCTTACATTTTTTGAGAAGCAGGGCTGAGCTGTTGCTAGCAGTGCCTTTTTCCATTTTCAGTTCGTGTGCTGGCTGTCCTCCCTTCTCCATTCATCTGACCTTGCAGTGCTGATCCGTGCTTCTGCAGCTTCCACGTTTGACTACTGTAATGCACAGTATGTGAGGCTGTGTTTCAAATGAACCCAGATGCTTACACTGGTGGTGCATGTTGCTGCTCACCTTCTCTCTAATGCTGGACTTGGCCCCATATAGGGTTGCCAAGTCCTACCTGTTGCTGCAGTGGGGGACTCCCGGCTCGCTCCTGGAGTGCGCGCGCTGCAACCACGTCACCCAGAAGTGACGCGACCATGCCAGGCACGCTGGGGGCGGGGCCACGACCATCCGAGGGAAAAACAGAGTTTTCCCTCGGATGACCGTGGCCCCACCCCCAGCATGCCCGGCGTGGTCGCAACACTTCCGGGTGACGTGCACGTCAGGGTGGGGTTCCCCCCGGGGCCTCTGGGGCGGGGTTTCCCCCACCCCCTGGGGGGGACTCTGGGGCGGGGGTTTCCCCGCCCCCCGGGGGGACTTGACAAGCCTAGCCCCATATATACACTATCTCTACAAGCAGTAGCGATTCCCCATTTGCTTCCAGGTTCCATTCAAAGTACTGAATTTAACATGGAAAGCCCTTTGCTGTCCATACTGAAGGACCATCTTTCACAATAAGCACCAATTAAAATCTGGACAGCAAGCCCCTGCAGTGGTGCCACTATTTTGCCAGTTGTGTATGTTGGCAGCAGG
>NW_015175362.1:0-2838 GCF_001447785.1 Gekko japonicus | reverse complement strand
AATTCATACTTTTCCTGCAGCTGTTGCCACACTCTATCCTCTGAAATAGTCTCTCTGAAGGCTTTCCCCCTCTTTTACCCTTTCACAAAGGATGTACAACATTTCTTTGCAAGCAGGCGATTGGTTAAGTTTGGGGCAGTTTTATGCTGGAAATTGTTAGGGATTTTTTTTTTTTTTAAATGAATATTTCTATATTATATGTTATTATTATGGAGTGCTTTATGGATTTTTGTCAACTGCCTTGAAAGATTTAAAAAGTGATAAATAAAATTTTAATTAATTAAAGAAAGAAGCAGTAAAAGGAATATTATTAACAGTAAGTGGAAGTGAAATGCCAGGAAAACATTTTGCAGGGACGTGATTAACGGAGCCTTGTCCATGTTCAACTTCAGAACGTGTTGTGACATCCAGGATGAGATTGCAGCAAGGCAGTTAGTAATATTAGCAAGAACAGAAGAAGATAACATTGGAACAGAAAAATAAATGTGCATATAATCAGTATAAATATGGTAATTCAAACCAAAGTACTGTATCAGCCAGCCAAGTTGTCGAATACACAAAGATTAAACAGCCCAAGAATGAGCTTTGTAGAACATTAACCATTTCTGCAGACTAAGACATGGGGGGAACATGAGTGATATGAAAATAGTAAACCCCCCCAAAAAAAACAGACAAGAACCCTATACTCATAATCCAGGAGAGTATGAAGAACAATTATGTTGAACAGTGGAGGGATGAAAAAATGAATGAGGCATAAAAATCATGGTACAAAAATAAGGCAAATATTATAAATATCCATGACTAGGAAAAAGGCCCGTTGTGGAAATAAATACAACGATCTCTAGAAAGAGGCTTTGGGTGGGTGCCCCTGCCTTGGACACTCAGTGTCAATTTGCTGTGGTGACCTCCCCAGGGTATAATGACACTGAGTCCACTATTTTCTCCAGAGGAACTGATCTCTGCTACCTAAAAAACAGTTGTAATTTTGAGTGATCTCCAGCCCCTACCTGGAGATTGGCGACAATGGTTCACCAGAAGGGAATGGTTGGTTTGGAGGGTGGAGTCTATGGCTTTGTACCTGTCCAAGGTCCCACGCCTCCTGAAACCTCACCCTCTCCAAGCTCCAACCCTTACATCTCCAGGAATTTCCCACCTGGAGTTGGCAAACCTATCTCCTTCCCAGCCAATTATCAACCTACCTTTATTTCTCCCTCACTCTTCAGCTTTCCACCCCCCAGACACCTGCAACCTCTCCCGTGCTCTGAAGCCCTGACTGCTACGTCACATTGGCTGTCATACGGGGGCCACCTAAGCAGCATATAAGGATACAGAGCCCACCATTTTCTCCAGGGGAGCTGATCTCTGCCATCTGGAAAGCAGCTGTAATTCTGAGTGATCTCCAGCCCTCACCTGGAGATTGGACACATTTCACCTCAGAACAGCAAACTGTTTAGAATGTTAGAGGCAAAAGCCAATCAAGTCTCATACGCAAATGACCTCTGTGTTCCGAGGCAAAGGCCAATGAGGCTGCATATGCAAATAACCTCTGTGTTCTGACTGGCTACGGGGGGTAGAGGAACAGCAAATTGTTTAGAATGTTGGAGCCGAGATTCAAGCAATGCAGCCAGTGGATAGGGACAGGTTCTGAGTGACACACCAGGGTGCCAACCAATTCCGGAGTGTATGGAATGTTCTAGAGAAGTGACACCACCATTCAGCTTTTATATATAAGGGAGATGCTCTGCAGACAACGTCCATACTTTTATTAGGACCAACCAAAATATCACAAAACTATATGAGATATAAAACAAAAATGAAAATAAGTTGTCTAGAACATGGACGGCATAGTGCACTCAGCCTCAATGTGTTGCCCACCACTGCAGCTCCTACTCACTTTCACCCTAAAGCATCTCCTCAGTGAAGCAGAGCCAGTTCTGGCTTTCCTTCACATTACTAGAGTAGAAGAGCCCAGGAAGTGTCATTTTTGGGTTTGCAGGGAGCAAACATTTGGAAACAGCTGCCTCTATCATAGGAAGCTGCTTGGCTTGGAACCTTCTAGAACTTAGTGAAATTTCTCTATATTTTGTGATTGGATAAAGTCTCTGTTTCAGAGAGCCAGCTTGGTGTAGTGGTTAAGAGCAGCAGACTCTAATCTGGAGAACCGGGTTTGATTCCCCATTCCTCCACATGAATTCAGCTAGATGACCTTGGGTGAGTCACAGTTCTCTCAGAACTCTCTCAACCCCACCTAACTCATAGAATCATAGAGTTTGAAGGGACCTCCGGGATCATCTAGTCCAGCCCCCTGCACAATGCAGGATATTCACAACAAATACCCAGAAGATGGCAACCCCCTCCCTCCACAACTCCAGGATCCCTGGCCAAACTGGCCTGGAGAAAATTTGCTTCCTGACCCCAAAGAGGTGATCAGCATTTCCCAGGCCTTGTAAGAAAGGGCCAAAAGAACTAAGCACTGATGCAACCCTTCCTGCCCTCCCTCTCATGATCTGCCTAAATTCACAGAATCAGCATTGCTGTTAGATGGCCATCTAACCTTTTCTTCAAAACTTCCAAAGAAAGAGAGCCCACCACTTCCTGAGGAAGCCTGTTCCACTGAGGAACTGCTCTGTCAGGAAGTTCTTTCTAATGTTTAGCCAAAAACTCTTTTGATGTAATTTCAATCTGTTGGTTCTGGTCTGACCTTCTGGAGCAACATAAAACAACTCCATACCATCCTCTATATAACAGCCCTTCAAGTACTTGAAGATGGTTATCATACCACCTCTCAGATGTCTCCTCTTCAGGCTGGACATACCCAGCTCCTTCAGCCTTTTCTCA
>NW_015175361.1:1597119-1659123 GCF_001447785.1 Gekko japonicus | reverse complement strand
TATGTTATGAATAAAGTTATAGTTAATGTGTGTATAATATTAGGCCAAGTAAAATTACATAACCGTGTCAAGTAAAATTACATAACCATGCTATGAATTATTTCTATATACTTTTACAATTTTAATGCACCATGTTTTTAACCGTTTTTAAATATTTACCTATGGCGCTTGCAAGCCAATTCCAGCCAAACCCAATTTGGCTCAGGTTAGAGTTGCTCACACACACACACATCCCTCCTCCATAGTGTAGTTAGAGTGTTCTGGATGCGGGGTGGGAACTCCTGATGACAGCTACCTGTGCCTGATGACAGCTACCAGTGCCAGATAACTGCAATCCTTCCAGCAATCCGGTGTAAGTCTATGTGTATGTGAGGACCATCTCTCCTGACGTCGTTCTGTCCTCAAAGAGGGGAATATGTTACCAACGGCATCCATTTTGGACTATGTTATGAGTTATGCTTATGGACATATGCTTGACACAGCAAGGGCTAGTGAAGAAACTGAGAAGCCCAGGGTTCAACCAGGGGACAGGCAAAAACAATGCCAGCTGCATAGGATGATTATCACCTAGCTAGCAAAGTCTTCGGAGTCGTTAAGCTCTTTATGTATGCAAACATTAAGCTTGATCACCACCCCGAAGCTAATCAAGCCTAGCCCAGACCGAATGTCTACATCTGACAAGCTTAAGTCCTCCCGAGCCAGACCATCTATAGAGGATCCATTACACATAGCAACCAGCACGTCAGCGCTACTGGTGACCCGGCACGTATCCCCACTCCGCCCAGACACCTCCCCTCTAGTTAATCGATAGTCTGAATATTGACATCATCACCAATCACTGACCTTTGGGGTCGGGCAACCTGATAATCCACTTGAGCCCACCCCCTCCCCTCGCAGCGGAGACCTTAAAACATCTTGCACAAAGCCAAGAGCTCTCTGTTCCTTCCTACCAACGACCCCTTCCTGTCTGCTTAAACCTCTCTTGTCCCCCTCACTATACAAAACCCCTAATTACCGCTTTGCCTTAGTCTGCAGCTAAGGTCAATCCACGTGGTCCCGGCTGGCCTGGTTCCACGTGTTTCCACCCCACTTTCTATCCCTTCCATCCTCCCCATCCCGCTGGAAGATTTAGGAGCAACGCACACGACATAGGTAAATATATCATCCAGAAATCAACGATTTCCTGCTAATGCGATTGTTCTGATATCTACCTTATTTTCTTAGGACCTTGTATGCTTGAGTGGTTTTTATTATTATTCCTGTGTGCTTGAATGAATATACTCAGTAAAGAGATTTGTTTTAACTTCTGTTTCGTCTATTCATTGTAACGTAACGGCTTAGCCCATCCTGCGTATACATCTGATCTGAATCCCGATTATTAAACTGTTCCAGTTGTCTCTCCTAAAGAGCAATTCGGCTAACAGATCATAATGCAAGATTTTTCAGACACACCTAAACTTGCTCCTATGTAGATTCATCCAAGTAGATGGTAGTAGTATCAAATAATCCTGTAAAAAGACATGCAATGCTAGGCATAAAAATGATTTTTTTAAAAAATGAATCTACATATAATTAGGGAGGCTGAAACATTTGCAGTAAACATGCTCGTCAGGTGAATAGTTATGCTCACTTGTGAACTTAGCCTCAGAATGGTTTCACTTGCTCTCATGTTCTGCGCTTGACTACAGCATCATGCTCAACAGCTTTGTGTGTTTGTAAAATTTCCTTTCCTTTTGCCTTATAGCCACAGTAGGTGAAATTGATTTCTCCCCAGGGAAAAGGATGTATAGGTCAGGTACATAAATGAGTGTAAGGTAGTGAAGATCATTATCTGCATTTGGCTTAGTTGTTCATCACATTCCCATTTAAAAGCACAGACATCTTTCTAAGCCATATATCACCTATCTGAGTTACCATCATATATTATATTTACATTTGGCTTAACTGTATAACACCTTTTGCACCAACTTGCCACTTTTGTTTTGTGGACTAATCAATAACGTTCTTAAACATGACGCCTGTTTGAGGCACTTATCCACAGCAATGAATATGCAGTTTTCATATTAGAAGGGTTTTTGATCAGTATCATGGATATTCACAGCATTCCACTTCCATCTCACTGTATATTCCTCCAGGGTTCCCCCCCTCATTTTGTTTTAACCTTTTTCTTCAAAGCTGCCTTAATTTAATTTTCATATGTGGAATCCATTTATATACACCTTTCTTGTATGGCCATTTTTACATTATGTTCATATCACAGACTCCCGTAGCCTATCTTTGGAGTTTTAGGATTTTTCCCCCTTATAAAAGTTGAAAACATTTCCTGGGGTTTTCTCTGGGACTTAAGGAGAAACACACAGTGTGTTATACCATGAAGAATCGAAAGCTATTTCATCTGAGTTGTTATTTTATACAGCAACCCATTTTAAGTCTTTGTTCCATATAAACATGCCAACATTCAATTTCCATTCTAATCCCATCTTCTGAGGACCAATTGAAATGTTATACCCCACAACTGTGTAGTGGTGATTCATCCCTAACACAGTTCTTATTGATGTTTCTAGATTTCTTCCTTCAGGTATTTCAGGTTTTCCTTTAAATAATACAGCTTTTCATTAACTTCTGAGGTGTCTAACCTTCTCCCCTTTATCACAGACCAGGGTTCTCTTCCCAACCCCTTTCACTGGCAGGGAGTTATTCTCCTTGTTCCTAAGAGGCAATAACTCCTTTTACTATTTGGCTTGTATGGGAGTTCTCTCTATCTACCCAGACCTTCTGTCAAATTCTTCTCTAGTATCCTTTGTCTGTACAAGGCCATTCTCTAGCAATTTTGGTATCTCTAAGACAATGGGGTTTCTCTTCTCTTTGTGGATGTACTTTTACAACTATTGCCTGTCAGGAGCCAAACCCTCTGGCTACTGATCCAGATGTTAGAAAGACCAATTTGGTGAAAGAACCAAATTGCAAAAGACCTCTTTACCTTCCAGATCAGCTCTTTTATTTCCTCTCTCAGCTGATGTTGGCCAGTCAGAGAGCTAGTAGAGCAGCCAATCAAACAAGCTCTTCTTTCCAGGGAAGATTAACTCACGAACTTCCTGACTCTCTGATAAAAGCAGCATCTTAATAAGCCTGCTTTTTGGTGCATTCTGTCACACCTACTTTAAAGGGGAAGGCTCTGAGCCTGTTTCTAGGCCTTCCTTTCAAGGGACAGGGCAGCACGCATGTAAGTTCTTAGGGAAAATACAGTTCAGATGATATTTAAATGCCTTTTGTGCCAGCTGATGACACTAACGTGGCTACAGTTGTGCATGAAAGCTCAAGAGTAGTACTTTCAGCACTTCTCCAGTCATCCCCTTTTCTGCTAGTCTAGTCCTGTTGTATCCTACTTAGGTCATGGTGAGTCTTTCAAAAGCATCCCCATGAGCCTTTGGGAAACATGCAAATTAATTTCATACTGCTGGCTTATGGGAATGCCTTTGAAAGACTCATCATTACCTAGGTGGGATACAGCAGGACTGGGCTAGCAGAAAGGGGGATTTTTGGAGATGTATTGAAGGTACCACTCTTGAGTGTTCATCTACGCTTTCTTGCCCTGTGGAAGGAAACTCAAAAGGCATTTAAATGCTCTCTGAGCTGTATTTTTCCTGGTCCCATGATGCCCCCCCAAGTCCACAATAGGGGGGAGAGGGAAGCCTGTGGGCAAGCCAAGCGGCAGTGCCCTGGCTGTTGCCAGCAGCAGGAAGTGGGGGGGGGTCTGTCCTCAAAAATAAGGTTTCTGGCATGGCTATTTATGAGGCAAGGCTTTTAATTAAAGGTCGGGTCCCCAAAATGCAGGCAGCAGGGTCTCTCCTCAAAAATAAGGTTTCCGGCATGGCTATTTGTGGGGTGGGGCCCCAAAATGCCCCACCATAGCTACAGGCCTGGAGCACCCTAACCAGTTATGGATGCACTTTCCCTTTCTTGTCGGATTATTGTCCCCAAACTCTGAAATGGACAACTAGCTCTATATCTGTTTCACATACATAAAACATCTTCTCTATTACTCCCAACCCCTCCCCCCCCCATTTTCTCCATTGGTTCTTTATTCACCCATAGCAAATAATACCTTTATCCAATGATATTACACACCAGAACAGGGATTACAGGTTTGTTGCTGTAAAGATTCGAGTCACAAATTTTCAGCTCACAGAAAGAGGTACGCACACCCAATATTTCATTGCACAATATGCATTGCAATACATTACACAAGGCTGTGCAGCATTTATTCATTTTTAGCTCTGTTGTCAACAGTTACAAACCAGAAACATGCTGCGAATATCTCAGGAGGCGTAAATTAATGCAGCACAATTCATGTCCTGTCATGTCTTATTGCTTAATTATCTGGATACAAGGAATAAGACAAAGTGTACAAACAAAAGTGCATGACAATTGGCTAGAGGAAACACTGGTCTTTTCCAATCCACATCTATCCTGCCTATATGGAGATGCCATAGCTCAGTGGTACAGGTCTTGGGCTCAGCTCTTGGCCTCTAAAACTAAACAATCTCAAGTACAAAGTATGAGTAGGCCACTATTTCACTAAGACTCCTAATTAATAATGTAAGGTGTGAACCATGTATTTTTATTTATTTATTTATTTATGCATTTATTTCACGTCAGTTATACCCTGCAATTTCCCCCTAATGGTGATCCAAAGCAGCTCAAGTTGTTCTCTTTCCCCTCATTTGATGATGTGTGTGACTGGCCCAAGGACACTCAGCAAAGTACAGATTTGAAGTTGTCCAAATCCTGTGTTTACTTTCTGCTATGGCTGGATCCCCTTCAATTACAGAGAAATGTTGGGGGAGTTCATGAGTTGTTGTTTTTATTCTGTCAAAGGATTAATTTATGATATCCTCTAAATCCCTGGAAGGCCATATAATGAAACTGAAGGTCAAATACTTTGGCCACCAAATGAGAAGGGGGCACTCACTGGAGAAGACCCTGATGTTGGGAAAGATTGAAGGTCAAAGAATAAGGGGACAGCAAAGGATGAGATGGTTAGACAGTGTCATAGATGCAACGAACATGAAATTGATCAAACTTCAGAGGATGGCGGAAAACAGGAGGGCCTGGTGAGATGTTGTCCATGGGGTGGCGAAGAGTCGGACTCGACTGTGCGACTGAACAACAACAAAACAACCTACTTTTAACTTGCCTGCTTCAAGTCAGACATGGGGAGAAGTGATGCATCTCCTATATACTTACTATGTCTGTACAACTATCTGTACTTATGTATGTTTCTGACTTCAACAGTTTATCAGTGGAAAATCTATATACCATCAATTGATATCCAGTTTATATTCTAATACATACATAACTTCAACATGGGCAGGACATTTTACTTTAGTGAAAGACAGTAGTACTCAGAATCAGTGTTCCCGCTAAGCTGAGTTAGTGTGAGCTCCGGCTCACAGATTTTTGTCTCAGCTCAGGAAGGATGGCTCCAGAGCAAATTAAGTTATGCAGCAACCAGATCGCTCGCTCACAATTTTTGTTCACAAGACTCCACAGCTTAGAGGGAACATTGCTCAGAATAGGCTTTCAGAAATAAACAGAACAGCCTTTCCAGAACGGTGTTTCCATGGAATTTCCCACTCTCCTGGAAGAAGCTGGCAATGAGGAGTAGATAATCCTATAGAACCTTACATTGTTTCCTATATTAAATGCATCCAATGGTGATATCACCATGATTTGAACTGCAAACAGTTAAATTAATTTCAAGTATGTATTCTCTGGTTCATTGTGAACATGCACAAATGAGGCATGGAAAGCACTAAGGACTGTAACAGAGTGTTTAATGCCACAGAAAGAAGAAATGAATTGGAACATTGCTTGGTAAATGAAGGAATAAAAATGAAGGAAATTAGGAGTTAATCAGAAAATGCTAAAGGTGACCTAAATGCATCTCCATTATATGCAAGGAAATCATTGCTGGAGTCATGACATTAAAAGATGGATGATGACCCAGATCACAGCAATGTCTTGAAAAATTAGCAAGATATAGATAAAAGAAAGCCCCAAATGACTGGATTGAAATGAGAATTAATCATAAATTTAATGAAAATTCTGTTTCAATCTGAAAATCTCACACAGGACAAAAGTATTCTGATATTTCCCCCCTCAACCAAATTAACTACATTTGATAGAATTATTACTAGAAATGCTCAAGTACCCACTGGTTTGGCTTATGTCATGTTCACCAATCATGAACAGGGAGCCTATTTTTCAATGGACTGTTTGTCTATATCTATGTCTGTTCAGCAGATTGCTTCATAGTATTTCTTTCTAATAGTGCAGTACAGCTCACTTGGCTTTTTGCTCATGCACATTCTCATATAGCCCACTAGCCTGCTACCCATGCTTCACTATGGTATTTAAGTTCCATAAATCCAGTTATAATACTGATGATGTGAAATTTGAAATGTGACAGTAGTAGTAGGAATTCTAACAGAGAAAATTGTAGTGTAAGAAATAAAGTGAGACATACGTAATTCCCCACCCCTCTACCGAAGGACCTCTCTCTAGACCACACTGGTGGTGCTGCCCTCATGTGCTAGGATCACCAGGCTGCCCTCATGTGCTAGGATCACTCTGGAGCAGGCCACGTAGAACTGTCCATTGAAGAAGCAGTTTTCTGTTACGTCAACTCCTGCTACCTTCCACGAAAGTGATGGCCTTTCTACTTGTGTTCCTGGATTGTTTTGCTCATACGGAGACTGTGTTGTTCTGAGCACCTCAGGGTGATCTTGCTGGTACTTGGCCTGTGCAGCTCAGTGCACTGCAGGAGTGCTATGTGCAAATGTCTTTGCCACATTCCTAAGTTGCCTCTTCCTTGTAGCATTGGTGTATCTGGTTCAACATTTGCCAGGAGCTTTCTTGGGGGCAGTAAGAGGTGAGAGGTGTGAGGGAGTGGTGATGTGGTGGACATTTCTTCAGGTTCATGAGGGAGGCACACATCGAAATGGCTCCTAGAAATGTCCTTTACTCCTTTACTATCTCCCCATAAACATTCATACCCTGGCCCTGCTCCTACACCTGACAGACAGTGGTCTGTCTGGTGTTAGGGTGGATTGTATTTAAAGGCATTGGGGAGGCTGGGCCAGCAGCAGTGCTAAGGCAATTCTGCTGAGAAAACCTCTCCAGTGGCTGTAAGCATCCCAGCTCCTCTCCTACACCTGACAGGCAGCTGCCTGTCCAGTGTAGGAGGGGGAGGGGGGAGTATTAGAAGCCACTGTGAAGGCAGGGCTGGCTGGATCACTAAGGCATTACTGCTGGGGCAGGCTCCCTGTCCTGTGTAGGAGGGGGAGGGGGATGAGTATTTGAAACCACTGTGGAGGTGGGGCTGCACCCGACAGACAACTGTCTGTTAGGTGTAGGAGGTGGGAGGAGTGTGTTGGAACCCATCCCACCTCCTCTCCTACACCTGACAGGCAGCTGCCTGTCCAGTGTAGAAGGGGGAGGGGGGCAGGAGTATTAGAGGCTACTTTAGAGGTGGGGCTGCACCCGACATACAACTGTCTGTTAGGTGTAGGAGGTGGGAGGAGTGTGTTGGAACCCATCCCACCTCCTCTCCTACACCTGACAGGCAGCTGCCTGTCCAGTGTAGGAGAAGGAGGAGGGAGGAGTATTAGAAGCCACTGTGGAGGTGGGGCTGCACCCGACAGAGAACCACCTGTTAGGTGTAGGAGGTGGGGGAATTGTGCTGGAAGCCATCGGAGAGGCTGGGCCAGCAGCGTTACTGAACCTCACAGGTGCTTGTTGGCCGCTCCCGATTTCCTCAACCGTCATTAGCTATCTGCAGTCCCCTGTAACTGTTGGGTTTTTTCCTTCAGAACTCTGAGATCTGCAACTGACCAATGAGAGAGTGGGGGGTGTAGGGAGAGAGCTGCCTGGCAGCTGCATAGGAATCAATGGGGGGCACATTTCCTCCCTTTTGACCCACTTAGGTGACGAATTTCTAAAAAAAACCCTTCTTAGCGAGCATCTATGCCACGGTGGAAGAGCTCTCCCCAAATTTCGTGTCTCTAGGTTTAGCGGTTTGGGCTGGGCATTGATTTTACGGTGAGGGGAGTTTCTTTTATATATATAGATGAGAACTCTCCTCATTCCGCGTTGCTGTTCATCCACTTCCCTAAGCAAACGGTTATTTAAAAAGACAAATCAGTCACAAATCATAAAAATCAGTCGTAAGTAAATACAGGGTTGTGGGGTTTTTTTTCATTTTGTTTTTAAATCTTACCATTTGCTGTTTGTCTAAGTTGCCCCACCAGCCAGAATAATGAGACAAACAATGGTTTGGAATTAAACAAGGGCCACTTTATTAACTATCTAACAGAACATTGCAGCAATGACAACTAGGCAAGCATGGAACAGGCAAGGCAGGCGTCACTCCCTGACCAACCCCCTTGCCCTTAAAGGGTGGGTCACCCAGCTCCGGCCGTGAGCCATTTACTCTCTGGCTCATGACCAGCAGCCCAGCAACTGGTTGCCTCCTAGGAGCGCCTACCCCTGAAGCCTTCCAACTTGCAGGAGGGAGCCTGCCCTAAAAGGTTCCCAGAGGTGATCACCATTCCCCACCCAGGACACTAAAATCCAAAGGCAGTTCCTGATGACCCCCTGTTCCCTAATGGGATATGCCGTAAGGTGCTCACCAATTTTGTTTTCTTGTTTGCACAAACCTGCCAAGTGACCAACCTATTTAAACGTCATCCACCGCAAACATCCCCTCAGTCCACTGCCTTCAGTGTAAGGTAAGCCGCCCTGAGCCCTTTGTGGGGAGGGCGGGGCATAAATTTAATAATAACATTAAAAATAAATAATAAAAAGGTAGGCAAACACACCCCCAGCCATTCAGCCAATCTGGGTGGAAGCGAAAAATTCCTACCTGGCCCCATTGGCGACTAGCAACAGCTTGCACTAAGAACAGGGCAGGAGGGTGGGCGAGCATGAGGACCAACTGCTGAGGCGGGAGCAGAGCCTTGCCCATTGAAACAGCTGGCTCCACCACCTGCCATGTCAGGATGCCTTGCATCCTGATTCCATCGCCATCTCCATTCTTCGGGGTGGCAAAACAGCCCCTGCCCACCAGTGGCATTGCCGGGGTGGGCGGGAGCACCGTAGTCCTTAGCAATATGACTGCAACTTTGTTAGGATCAGTGTTTCCATGCATTTGTACTTTTGGAAGAAAAAGAAACTGATCCAAACCTGTTTGAGTCATTTGGTGCCAAACTGCAAAGAACCAGTGATCAACTCACAGTAACAAGGCTAGTTTGACAATCAAACATGTTTGGTGAGAAACTTTCAGCATCCTTAATTACTACTATTAAAATTGATGTCTGTCTTTGCAGCAGCTACATATAAATGGAATTTACATGTCATACAATTCTATAAAAAGAAAAACAAATTGACAACAAAAATAGGAGAGAGAAAAGGATGGCAATAGCATACAAAAACAGACAAAAAAGAAATGGAAGAATATATTCATACATCCCTAACCGAAATGCAGAAAACAAGCAGTTAACAAAGAATAGGATACTGGCTTCTGGTTTATGGCGACATGCAGACAGACACATCTCCTGGACGTCCCTGGGATGTAAACTGCACACCAGCATGTGGGAGGGGGTCTGACGGGTCGTGACCCCCCCGGAGCCTTGGTAAAAGGCTCCCAGCCAGGGGGCTTTTGAGGAGCGACCTCATTGATGGCTGAAAGCCAGAGAATTGAGGCACCCCTCTGCCCTGAAGGTCCTGCCACTGAGTGACTGCATGGTACGAGTGAGGCTGACCGGGACAAGCATTGGAGATCGGGTGAAATAAATGATGACAAGCGAGGCCGAATGGCCAACAACGAACTGTGAGTCGGGTTGAAGCGAGCATGAAGATATAAAAAGAAGCTGCCCCCCCTAAAGAGCAATGGGAAAGCGAGTGGGGGAGGGATCCCTCCCAAACGCATAGACGAAACACGGAATGAAAGAGGGGGGAGCAGAAAAATAAGCGACTAAAACTGTTTTAAGAAACTTACCAGAGCGCAGGAAAGCATTTGGGTGAATATCAGAAACTTTAGCAACTTCTTTGAAAAGTAAACAAATCCAAAAAGATGGTGGGGAAGAAACTGGAGAAAGAGAAGCTGTTGAAATCAAAACTAGGGGCCAGTCCTCGAACAGATGAGGTCATTGAGCTCTCAAAACTCTTAGCTGACTCCCTGTGCCCCCTGCTGTACGAGATCACTGGCATTAAACACCAACTGTCAGTAATTGGGCAGAGTCTTGCAGCTCAGCAGATGCAACTGACTCAATCCTTAAAAGCAACAGAGCAAATGGGAGAGAAGGTGAAGGAAATGGGTGTCACTACCAATGTTCCCTCTAAACTATGGAGCCCTGTGAGCAAACATTCTACTTTGTGAGCTATTGGCATTAAAGTTGTGAGCAGGAGATTTGGCTGCTGCATAAATTAGTTTGCTCTGGAGCCATCCTTCCTGAGCTAAGACAAAAATGTGTGAGCCAGAGGCTAAAAAACTGTGAGCTAGCTCACACTAACTCAGCTTAGAGGGAACACTGGTGGGGAGAGGCAGGGAGGAAGCAACTTACCCTCCCTCTTCTCCTGCCGCCTCCTGGCTGATGCCTGGGGAAATAGTGGTCAGATTCTCGAAGAGAAATGTGAGAGATGCTATTCTGAAAACAACTTCGGGAACACCCTTGAAAACTGAGGACAATAATATCAGGATTTTAAAAGACAATCCATTTGATATAAGACAGAAGAGAAAGAACTATAAAGAATTAATCCTTTTCTTACAAACAAATTCTATCACTTATAAATAGGTAATCCCAGAAGGCGTCATTTTCAAGTTCCCCGATAAAAAAGAAAAGATTGACTCTGTTTTCAAAGCACAGGAATTTCTGCCAACACAGCTTGGGGAACCAGAGGAGGGCAAAGGGGAGGAAGAAGAAAGCAAATCTGATGGTGAGTTGGGCTCGTGGACTTCGGCAGAGGACTCCCCTTCAGAAAAGGGGGTGGCTGCCCCCAAAAGCCTATATAAACTGAGGATTAGAAAAGATAAGAACAAATAAGGGCTGAAGGACTCTGATGTGTGCCTGAAAAAAAATGTTGAAATAACTTGGGGATACTCTGGGGATCTCTTTAAACAGTTAAGGGATGGTTAAATAATAATAATAATCTAGCATAATTGACTAAATTCATTGTAGTATTGATTGTTTTTTGAAAATAGCATGATGATAAGCTGAGATATTGATCTCCTACTCTTGGGTTTTTAGTTAGTTGTGGGTTTCTTTTCTGTTTCCCCTAGTTGTAGTTCCCTTCCCTATATTTTCTGTTGCAGTTTTGTAGTCTTCAAAAAACCCCAACAAAAACCTCCCCCCAGGGGGATTAAAAAAACAAAAACAACCCCCCCCCAAAGGATAGGATACTAATTTATTCTTTCATCATTTCATTCATTTAATTTACTTCATTCATACAGTAGTCACAATTAAGTCCAGTGGCACCTTTAAGACCAACAAAATGTAGTCGTCACAATGACTATCAACCAGGAATTGATTAGCCCTGTGAGGATATAGATGTCAAAAGGCCAATCAGAAAATGGACACTCTATGGAAAAATAACACTATTAGCTTGCTCTTCCAATCATATACAGCTTCTGGATACAGCAGAAACCCCCAGTGATGGCTTGGTTTCCATAGCAGCATATGAAAATTATTAATATGGATATTCTTTGGTATATACTTCTGTCTTCATGGTGCTAAATTTCTGTTTAGAAAAATATGATCAAGTACTCAAGCCTGCTAGTAAGAAATATAACCTAGCATGGAGAATCTGCATGTTTGCACTAATCCCAAATACAAGATGTATCATGACCATTCTACCTCCATTTTGTGACATCTCTATCCCCCCCTTCAGTCCATGAGGTACCTGTTTGCCATCATGGCAAAATCTTGTCCATCTTAAGTGTGGTTTACCAAACAATTAGGTGAGCCACATTTGGAGGGGGTATGTGCAAGACAAAGAAGGTCAGATGGGCTAGGAGATAACAGGAGCAGACTACACTGACATGATCAAATATCAGTCACAAATCACAACATATGGCTACTTTTGACCACAGAAAGGGTAAACCTCAATTTGTTGTCGTTCAGTCGCACAGTCGAGTCCGATTCTTTGCGACCCCATGGACCAGATCACGCCAGGCCTTCCGGTCTTCTGCCATCCTCTGAAGTGTGCTCAACTTCATGTTTGTTGCATCAATGACACTGTCTAACCATCACATCCTCTGCCGTCCCCGTCTTCTTTGACCTTCAATCTTTCCCAGCATCAGGGTCTTCTCCAGTGAGTGCTCCCTTCTCATTTGGTGGCCAAAGTATTTGAGCTTCAGTTTCATTATCTGGCCTTCCAGGGAACAGTCAGGGTTGATTTCTTTTAGGACTGACTGATTTGATCTTCTTGCAGTCCAAGGGACTCTCAAGAGTCTTCTCCAGCACCATAGTTCAAAAGAATCTATTCTTCGGCGCTCGGCCTTCCTTATAGTCCAACTCTCGCAGCCATACATGACTACTGGGAATACCATTGCTTTGACCATGCGGACTTTTGTTGGCAGGTCTCTTCTTTTTATCATGCTATTTAGGTGCGCCATCGCTTTCCTCCCAAGGAGCAGGCGTCTTTTAATTTCATGGCTGCTGTCACAGTCTGCGGTGATCTGGGATCCCAGGAACATGAAGTCTGTCACTACTTCCACGACTTCCCCTTCTATTTGCCAAGGAGTGATGGGGCTGGATGCCATGATCTTAGTTTTTTTGATGTTGAGCTTCAAGCCCACTTTTGCGCTCTCCTCTTTACCTCAATACAAAAGGACAAGCCTAGAGAGGTAAGTCAATCGGGTATACTCAGTTTTCTAGTTACTATTTTTAAAATGTTAGATTTAATCATAATATAACTCAGCAAAAGCCAATGGATCTCCACATGTAAATAAAATACATTATTTCCCATTATGCCCCTTTCTTGTTACAGCTCTCTTCATTTGAAAGGCCTTCTACTTTCACTACCCTTCCGAAACATGCCTCCTCAAGCCTTCCCCCTTCGTTCCTTCTTAGACTAACATCCCTGCATCCATCTAACCTCACAAAAATTAAATGTTTGTTTCAGTTATTCCTGGCCCGTGCAATACATCCCATCTTTATTGTTCCAACTCATGCTCATCTGAAGCTGAACCATGTACCCTGAGGATCTAAGCTCACTTGTTTCCCACTCAGTCTTGCTCCACATGTTCTGTTCTTTGGACCTCTCTTGTATTTATTTCCTGAACACTTCTTGAATTCCTGTGCAGCACCATTGCCAAGCAATCCCTCTTGGAATGCTATGTCACCACAGACAACTTCCCAATAAACAAAGGGATAGGTAGTATCTCCCTCCTTACTGTCCTTCCTCTTTTCTTCCCCTCTGTAACTTTCTGTTCCTGAGATACGCATTGCACAATGTGGATAGATAGTGTGTGAATGCTGGACGTTCGGTACAAATATTTGTGAATTCATTGGTATTTTTGTTCTGTGGGGATCCTGAATGTTACTCTGACTGTGTTTTATAATTTGATTTCTGTTAATAAAATTTCTCTTTAAATTAAATTGTTGCCTCCATTTCAACCTTGCATTGGAGCTCCGTCACTTTGTCAAGAAGATACTTAAGATAGAGACTAGTCAAGTCAAGTCAGCCTTTATTGGCATATATCAGTAAATCAAAGTCATTATAAATATATAGAAGTAGAGAAACACTATATTACAAGCACATTAAATAAAATCATAGGTTCCAACTGTACTTTTTCTTGGCGCAAGTTAGAGACTAGTAGCCCAAGTTCAGGTTCATGGGTCTATTGATTTCTAATCACGTTTAAACACTTCTCATCAGCTCCTGCTAGGACAGGAGTGAGAGACTACAGATAAGTCCAGTATCTGCTGTCTGATTGAATTTCTTTTCATATTTTGGAATATCTGTCATGAAACTCAATGAGAGAGGTGGGTTATAAATGAAATTAAATACACCACCCAAAATTGGGGTGGTGGTGGAATAAGGTTTTAAGAGTCAAAGCTCCCTTCATCCAGGCCCATAGCCAAGATTTTTAAATTCAGGGGGCCTTTAAATGTCAGGGGGCACCCCGCACAGACACCCCTCCAAGGGAGCACCACAAATAAAATAAAAAAATTGGAAGTTGGGGGGCCTGGGCTGGATGGGAAGTTGGGGGGCCTTGACAGTAAGTCGGGAGGCGGGCCCCAAGATGCCCCACTGTAGCAACAGGCCTGCCTTCATCAAACACAAGTAGGAACTGAGATCTGAGTCTCTTAATCCCAATCAGAAGGTGGGAGAGGTGCTGTAAATAATGCTTGTAAAGAATGCAAGGGTACAATCGTCGTAGTCATCACAGTAGCAGTTTATTATAGAACTATGATTTAGAGCCCTGCAAGAATGAACCAGAGAATGCTCTATGCTCAAAGAAATTCCAGTAAATATAAAAACAGTAGAATTTCCCTGAGAAAACCTATACTGGCCCTGGTCACATGAGCGGGATGCTCCGCAGGGGATGGGAGGCTTTTTTAGCCGGAGCAAAAAGACACGCGATAGCGCGATCTCACCTTCCCCCGAGGCTCCGTGCCCAAGCCTCCATGCTAAGCAACACAGCAGCAAGGCATTTGTGCACATGCATGGGACGCTGACGGGCACTGGCTGCGATGGGCTACCACCACTTCCTGATCAGACACCCGCACGCGTCGCGCATTATTGGGAAACTAGTACATGGTTTCCAGTAGCTTTTAAATCCGTGTCTTCGGGCCAAAGCTGCAGGTTAGAGACGGGAGTGCGATGTTTCCCAGATGTTCAGGTATGATTGCACAGCTTTAATCCGCAGGCAAGCTGTCCCTCCCGCGGGGCAAATTCGCCGTGTGAACGGGGCCACTGTAGGAAGAAATCACACAGATAATACATATCTGATCACAACACAAAACTGAGCCTAGGTTACTTGGTAACTCTGCCAGCTATAAAAATGGGCACAATCTTTCAGTGACTTTCAGTGACTTATTTCTTACACAGCTTATATATCTAGCTGTCTTTCTATTATATTTCCCCCCCAATTTTTCCCCATGGGAGTTGAAGGCAGCATATTTGGTCATTCTTTCCCCTTGCAATATCCTTTCAATATCCCTATGGGATAGAATAGGATGAGAATGAGTGAATGGCCAAAGGTCACACAGTGAGCTATATGACTGAACCAACATCACTTGGTACTCTAGGGGAAAAGCAAATGTTGCCTATTTAGTTTCTTTTTACATTCACCTACGATATTATTTTTGTTTTACGTGTTTTGCAATTTTATTAATTACTTTGTATTGTAGATTTATTTTGTGATTTTATCCTGCCCTTTCCTCAAGAAACTCATAAAATAGTGTATAAAGGTTTTTAATCAGGCCCATAGCCACAGGGGGCATTTGGAGGCAATCACCCCACAGATGAGCACCACCCCACAGGGAAAAATAAAAAAATGTAAGGGGTGGGGGTTCTAAAATGACCCTGGGTATAATCAGGGAACTTTTAGACTCATTTTCTATTTTCCAGGCGGAAAAATAAATAGGTTTTTAAAAATGCAAATAAAATAAAATAAAATTGCAAAAAATAAAATAAAATTGCAAAAATGCAAAAGAGTCAGAGATGCCCCCACCAACTCATGTAGACAAGGAAGCCAGTAGATGAGGAAGAGGAGTTGGCTCCCCCTTTTAAACACAGGAGAGGACTTGACTCCTCCTTTTAAATGCCACTCAAGCAGCAAGCAGTGAGCCCACCCACAGCAGAGGAAGAGGACTCGGCTTGGCGGCAATGGCTTCACTGTGCCTGCGCCAGCCAGGCCAGCCTGGGTTACATGACAGCGGGTAACATGGCTAGGCACAGGCACAGTGAAACTACCACTGCCAAGCCGAGTCCTCTGCTGCAGGCGGACTTGCTGCTTGTCTCTCTCTCTCCCCCCCCTCTCTCCCCCCCCATCTTCCCCCATCTCTCCTGACCCACAGGATTTCCCAACACCCCACTACCCAAAGTTTTCTGGCTACAACCCTGTTTTAAATAACCATTTTATCCTCACACCTATCATGTAGAGTAGGTTTGGTTGAAAGAGAAGTGCTGTTTCAAGTTACCCAGGTAAGTTTCAGGACAGTGGGGGGTTTGAACCTGGGTCACCCCAGTTCTAGTTCCATCACAACACGACACCAGCACTCTTTACACATGCATGGACTTTACATAAGATTTCTACAGTGTTTAAAATGCACCGTATGTATAATGTACATGTATATATGTTGCATATAAAATAGCATGAGTAACAATACAGTGCAAAAATACTGATGAGTTAAATTCGTACTTAGGAGCAACATGATCAAAATTGAAATTCTGAAGTGAAAACTGCAAGAATAAGAAATTCAGAATGATCATGAAGTACTTCTAGTGCTGCACCACTTTATCTGTCAACTTGTTTTCAGTGGCGATTGCATAAAAACAACGCTTCCCATATTACTCTCTCTATTTCCTAAATGTCATTCTTATAGTCATATTTCAGTCTATGTTCATAGATAATGCAACATTTGTGTGTTTGTATGCATTAATTTATGAGATATATTACAGTCTGATGATGGGAAAGTGTTCTGGATATATGGGGGACACAAAGGTGCATAAGCAATAATGCATTCTGAATTCCCTTGTATCATGTATTCTTTACTGAGAGAATGGAAAATGCAATGATCCATCAAAATTATTTAGATCAAACAACAGTTATTCTAACATCAGTACGATAACAGCTTTTTATGTCATTATAACAAAGGCCATTATGTCATCATCTTTTCAATTTCAGAGCCAGTGGCCATTTATCTGCATAACTGAAACCAATGGTGAGCAAATTTCTGCCAGTGTGTGATTTATAATGACCATTGTTCAAGTCTTTTAAATGATTCATTCTGAGGCATAGGCACCCATGAAAAGACAATGCCATTTGTTGCTTTGTTGTTATTACAGGCAATTTAATTCTTTTCATGAAACACAAGTGTAAAAAAACCCCTCTTCTGGTAATTTCTTTGAATTGGGAGTACAGACATGAACCAGTCTAAAAATGAGTATGGAATGGAAAATCAGCTCATTTGAAGATCCTCTCAATATTACACAATTAGAAGTGAACTTCAAGAATCCTCAGTTGTTACCCTTAAATAATCTCAGAGACTTCTGTTCATCAGTGGGAATGTTTTAGGAAGCATAATTTTAGATATGCTCCATATGAAAATGCTGGATTAAAAAGCTTGAACTAAAATACACATTGAACCAGCTGGGCCTATATATTGATTTCAGATGCCATAATCATCACAGGAATGTCTAGCTTCTCATAAAATGGGATCAGATGACCAGGCATAATATAATTGCTGTTTAACACTTCACTGCATTATCTAGCCAGGAATGAGTCAATATGTCCATTTCATTTATGTTTGGTTTTGCATGTTGTCAGTGTCATCAGGTTTTCTTTGCCTCACTTATGTTGCTCCTGTTCTTTTCATTCTTTTATGACAGTTTATGCCACCAATTATGTTGTGTATGTGTAATTTTACACTATTGATATGCCTTTGATGCAAACATAGTTACATTTGATATGATGAAAGATAAACTGGTACAAATGTAAAGTATCTCACAAGCAAGAACTTAAATCGGGGGGGGGGGCAATCCACACCAGAGAGATTTTGAAATTCACTCTTATCTATAAAGCTGTACTTCATGTTTGCAGAAAATCCCAACAGGCAATGCCCCCCCAGTTTATCATCTAAGCAGCGCTGTTTGGGAAGTCAAATTACTGGAAGAGGATGCTATGCTGAGAGAGGTAACAGGCTCATGCCTGCTGTCAACTTCCAGATCCAGGCTGCTGCCCAGAGATCCAAAGCAGGCTGCAGAGCACTTCTACAGCCCACTTTGAAGCCAGCGACGACAGCATAGGAGAACACATGTCCCCCCCCCCACTCATTCTACTGTTGCTGGCTCCAGTATGTTCTGCAAAGCATTTCTACAAGCTAGCTTACAGCTGGAGGCAGCAGCAAAGGGAGAATAAATGTGAGACAGAAAAATCCACGAAGGTGATCTTGTCTATAGGGATGAGCACAGCAGCCTTTCCCTTTTCTTCACCAGCCTTCACCAGGTGTGCATGCTTCACACCTGGCACGGGAGGCCCCAGGATGCCTTCCAGAAATACATCTGTTTGTGTTTCTTCTCACTCTCTAATCTCTTTCTATTATAACTCCTGTTCTTTTAAGTTATAGAAGCTGAGCCTACATTTCAGAACCTTCCTGTCCATATGTATTTGGAAATATGTTATTCCTACATACGTATGCATAGGATTGCAGCCTATACTCTATACCATCCAGCATGGGGGGGGGGGGAGAGAAACTATCATGCAAAATCTTCTCAAAGATCCATTGAAAATAATTGCCTATACTGACTCTAGTTAAATTAACTTCCATTTTTCTAACTCAGGACTGCCAGCAGTTTTAACATAAGACTTGGCTCAAGGCATATAACAAAATCACAGGCAAAATAACCATCTATTTCCAAGTGGACCTACATGATAGTTAGGGTAGTTTTATACATTTCTTGACAGTGAGCATTTCCACATGCATGCAGCTTTCATGTTCCCGGTGGACGTTGTGTGACTCGGCATGGTGATTTGCACCTGCACTGATTTGCATCTGTGGCCGCCCTGCTGGTTGGTGCCTGGCCGGGTCAGGTCTTCAGCCGGGTGCTGAGCTGGTTGGTGTGTATTGTGTAGTGGGTTGACCGCATGGCTAGGCCCTTGCAGCTCCACTAACTTGCTGCACACTTGACTCTCACACAAATAAGACAAAGACAAACGGCCAGGAGGCCAACTATATACATATCCAGGGGACACCCCTGGATCCCATTGGGGGGTTCGAATTTCCCTCCCATGTTTCCATTGGCTCCCTGATGAGCCCATGAGCCCAGTTCCCATTGTTCACCCAGGGTCAAGCTCTGGGTAGTCGCTGGCCCCTAATGGCGATCAGCAGACACAACAGTGTGGGTGGCCCAGCAGAATGCTCATGTTCTGGCCAGTGGTGAAGGCTTCTTGGAGCCCAGCACTTTCCAGCTCTCAGAGCTCAGCACCCACCCTCAGGTGACATCATCTCCCCACGGCCTCAAGGGACAGACAGAAGATCATTAATCTGTTGTGCACCTAGTCCCAGCCAATTCTCTGAGAGGAGAGTGAAGAGGTGAGCCCTGAGAAGCTTTCCATGTTCTGCCCTACTTCAGAGACTTTAGTTGGCCTATGGACTCTGAGCGAAGTCTCTTTATGTGAACAGCTTTGCAGCAGGAGATGAGGACCTACTGGCCCCTGAGGGACTTACGAGGAGGCTGGACTTTTACTGTTAAGGAACAGGATTGCCCCCAGATTCCATCCCTCTCAGCTCACTTACCTGTGATTTTTCTGTAGCCCCCCACGCTGGATAAGGCAGGAGGGGTCTTGATTTTGCTGTTAGCACCTGAAGATGTCCATGCATTACCCCGCTTGAGTTTTTTTTATTAGGATTGGTTAGTTAGGTATCTGGATGAGGATTATATTACTCCCACCCTTCATTGTCTAGTTAGTGTTGGTTTTTATCTTGCTGTTGGGGAGGGTGGCAAGAAGGGAGGTTGGGGTGGGCACGGTTTTGTTATTTTATTCCAGAGATTTGACTGTATCTGCTGTAATTTGTTGATTGGTTGAACTGATTGGCTCATAATCGTCAATCTGAGCCACTGCCTACTTGGTGTGGGAGGGGGTGGATAGAGGGATGGGTGATTTCAACATTCAAGAGTGCCAATACTGGGCTGGGGATCCTGGTGATAAGAAGCAGGAGGAGGTATGGTGGTGGAACAAGGTCTTAGAATGGAAGGAGATGGAGATATGGGCAACCTCAGTCCCCTTCCAACATTCGTCCCATCCCGAGAAATGTTGGTGTGAGGGCTAGAAATTCTTACCCCCATTTGACACTTCTGTTGTGCAACACCAGATCCATCAATGATAAAACCTCAGTGCTGCGAGATTATACAGTCAGGGTTCATTACTTTTAGGATAGACTGATTTGATCTTCTTGCAGTCCAAGGGACTCTCAAGAGTCTTCTCCAGCACCATAGTTCAAAAGAATCTATTCTTCGGCGCTCGGCCTTCCTTATAGTCCAACTCTCGCAGCCATACATGACTACTGGGAATACCATTGCTTTGACCATGCGGACTTTTGTTGGCAGGGTAATTTCTCTACTTTTTATCATGCTGTTTAGGTTCGCCATCGCTTTCCTCCCAAGGAGCAGGCGTCTTTTAATTTCATGGCTGCAGTCACAGTCTGCGGTGATCTGGGATCCCAGGAACGTGAAGTCTGTCACTACTTCCACGACTTCCCCTTCTATTTGCCAAGGAGTGATGGGACCGGATGCCATGATCTTAGTTTTTTTGATGTTGAGCTTCAAGCCCACTTTTGCGCTCTCCTCTTTTACCCTGAGCAAGAGGCTCTTTAGGTCCTCTTCACTTTCTGCCATTCATATCTGAGGTTGTTGATCTTTTCCCCAGCAATCTTGATTCCCGCTTGTGATTCATCCAGGCCAGCATTTCGCATGATGTACTCTGCATATATATTAAATAAGCAAGGTGACAATATACATCCTTGTCGTACTCCTTTTCCTATGCTAAACCAATCAGTTGTTCCATATCTGGTTCTAACTGTCGCTTGTACTTCTGGTAGTTCTCTATCCACGTACTGTTGAAGCCTAGCTTGTAGGATCTTGAGCATGACCTTGCTAGCGTGTGATATGAGTGCAATTGTGCGATAGTTTGAACATTCCTTGGCATTGCCCTTCTTTGGGATTGGAATGTATACTGATCTTTTCCAATCCTGTGGCCACTGTTGCGTTTTCCAAATTTGCTGGCAAATGGAGTGCAGAACTTTAACAGCATCATCTTCTAAGACTTTGAATAGCTCAGCTGGAATACCATCACCTCCACTAGCTTTGTTGTTAGTAATGCTTTCTAAGGCCCATTTAACTTCACATTCCAGGATGTCTGGCTCAAGGTCAGTGATTATACCGTCGTGTTTGTCAAGGACATTGAGGTCTTTCTTGTATAGTTCTTCTGTGTATTCTTGCCATCTTTTCCTAATCTCTTCTGCTTCTGTTAGGTCCCTACCGTTTTTGTCCTTTATCATGGCCAGCTTTGCATGGAACGCTCCCTTGATTTCTCCAATTTTCTTGAAGAGATCTCTAGTCCTTCCCATTCTATTGTTTTCTTCTATTACTTTGCACTGTTCATTCAGGAAGGCCTCCTTATCTCTCCTTGCTGTTCTCTGGAAATCTGCGTTCAGTTGGGTAAATCTTTCCTTTTCGCCTTTGCCTTTCGCTTTCCTTCTTTCCTCTGCTATTTGTAAAGCCTCATCAGAAAGCCATTTTGCTTTCTTGCATTTCTTTTTCTTTGGTATGGTGGTGATTGCTGCCTCCTGTACGATGTCACGAACCTCTGTCCATAGTTCTTCAGGCACTCTATCTATCAAATCCAGACCCTTGAATCTATTCTTCACCTCTACTGTATATTCATCAGGGATGCGATCTAGGTCAAACCTGAATGGCCTCGTGGTTTTCCCAATTTTCTTCAGTTTAAGTCTGAATTTTGCAATGAGTAGCTCATGATCTGAACCACAGTCAGCTCCAGGTCTTGTTTTTACTGACTGGATAGAGCTTCTCCATCTTTGACTGCAAATTATATAGTCAATCTGATTTCGGTGTTGCCCATCTGGTGATGTCCATGTGTAGAGTCGCCTCTTAGGTTGTTGGAAAAGGGTGTTCGCTATGACCAGTGTGTTCTCTTGACAAAACTCTGTTAACCTTTGCCCTGCTTCATTTTGCTTTCCAAGGCCAAACTTGTCTGTTATTCCGGTTACCTTTTGACTTCCTACTTTAGCATTCCAGTCCCCTATGATGATGAGGACATCATTTTTTGGTGTTAGTTCTATGAGGTGTTGTAGGTCTTCATAGAACCGGTCCACTTCAGCCTCTTCTGCATCAGTGGTTGGGGCATAGACTTGGATGACTGTGATGTTGAATGGTTTGCCTTGGATTTGAACTGAGATCATTCTGTCATTTTTGAGATTGTATCCCAGGACTGACTTTTGCACTCTCTTGTTGACTATAAAGGCCACACCATTTTTTCTACGAGATTCCTGGCCACAATAGACGATATAATGGTCTTCTGAGTTAAATTCACCCATTCCTGTCCACTTTAGTTCTATGATTCCTAAGATATCAATGTTCAGTCTTGCCATCTCATTTTTGACCATGTCAAGTTTACCTTGATTCATAGATCTTACATTTCATGTTCCTATGCAGTATTGTTCTTTGCAGCATCAGACTTTCCTTTCACCATCAGACACATCCACAACTGAGCGTCCTTTCAGCTTTGGCCCAGCAGCTTCACTCTTTCTGCAGTTACTTGTACTTGCCCTCTGCTCTTCCCTAATAGCATATTGGACACCTTCCGACCTGAGGGGCTCATCTTCCGGCATCATATCTTTTAGCCTTTTGATACTGTCCATGGGATTTTCTTGGCAAAGATACTGGAGTGGGTTGCCATTTCCTTCTCCAGTGGATCACACTTGGTCTGAGTTCTCTGCTGTGGCCTGTCCGTCTTGGGTGGCCCTCCACGGCATAGCCCACAGCCTCATCGAACCACGCAAGCCCCCTCGCCACAACAAGGCAGTGATCCATGAGGGGGTATACTTTCATACTTTCCATTAAATATGTAACATTTGGGCCATTCCTGGATCTCCCAGGCAAGCCCAATCTCATCAGATCTCAGAGTCTAAGCAGGGCTGACCCTGGCAAGTACTTGAATGGGAGACCTCCAAGGAATACCAGGGCCAGGATGCAGAGGCAGGCAATAGCAAGCCGGCTCTCTGAATTGTCCAAGCCCCAATAAGGGCCACCAGAAGTCAACCATGACTTCCAGGCACACACATATACACACACAAAATAAATATGTAACATGTTGTGGTTGGACTAAATGACCCTGGAAGTCCCTATGTGGTATTTTATGCTACTTTTTACCTCCAAGGTATGACTGAAAATTGTTCTCCTAGTTTCTCAACTGATAACACTTACATGTAAATGTAAAATATTTGAAAACATTCCTGAGCTATCTTCTTATTACTTCAGCTCTTTTTAAATGTTCTAAGGAAACAGAATGAATGATTTTTTAAATATATATATATATATTTATTTAATACAATAACAAGAGGAGAGCTGCTGAAAAGGCCATCCTAAAACTGTCTTCCCGTCTTACCTCAAATAATTCAGGGTTTTGCTGGTTCATATTCATTGATCTCAGGGCTTTGGCAGATTGACAGGAAAGAGTTAGTCCCTTAACTGTGGAGCCAAAGTGTTTATCACTTTAAAGGTCAAAGTTAGCACTTTGAATTGGACTCTGAATTAAGCTGGAAGCTAATACGAGAAGTATGTATTAGGATGGGTGTTCTTTACATAAGTTCATTGTGATGGATTTAAGTGAAAAGTCTAGATATTAGGTGTATTTTCACTAGTTGAAGCATTGAACTCAGGGCAGGGAGTAGGGTTGCCAAGTCCCCCCGGGGGGTGGAGAAACCCCCGCTCCAGAGGCCCATTCCCAGCCAGCCCAGATTGGGCCGATGGGGGGAACCCTGCCCCCGAAGTGCCAGACGTGCCTGGTGTGGTGACACCACCCAGAGGTGACATCATCGTGTCGGGCACGAATGATCATGCCCCCACCCCCAATGTGCCCGATGTGATTATGTCACTTCTGGGGCGGTGTCACTGCAGCACGCGGAATTCACGTGCATGCAGGAACACTCCCGGCAACATCCAGGACTCCCCCCGCTAATGCCAAGGTAAGACTTGGCAACCCTAGCAGAGAGCCTGGGTGGAAATGGCCTAAAAATCATTTATCTGGCTTAAATGGTAAACAGTGGGATGGCTTCAGGCAACGTGTCTGTGTGAATGCACACCACCCAGGGTTTGTCTGCCTTTTCTCTAATAGTTCTCAACCCTTCTCTGCTCCAAATTTTTGGAAAGATTTGAGTAATCTGGATAGTTGCTGTGTGGGTGCGGAAATTTGGATTTTTCCCACCCATGTGGCACCCATATTCCGTGACATTGTCCCTGAGGCAACTATTTCCTTCCCCTGCCTTTGGGTGCTTTCAGTTTTTTAAAAAGAAGTGGCACAAGTACTTTTATAGCAATATGTCATTCTAACAATATGTGTAACAAGTTCCCTGAATTCTCAGCTTTCATTTTAAACAGGTAAGTCCCTACCCTCTCCCCTTGCAGAGCGAAAAGGGGAAAGGCATATCTCCATAATGGAAGTGGCTAAGAGACTTTTTTTTAAAAAAAAGCCAGGAGTTCAGAGAACCTGTGACACCTATTGTTATAACTGTGTACTGATATAATATTCTACTGTTGATTATTTTTTTTTAATTGCAAAATCCTGGTGGTCCAAGAGTAACCATTGCTGGGAGACTGGAGCAGAGAAACTGAGGAAATCTGCCAGATGGAAGCCCTGTGATTTATCAGCACCTGCAGCATCAATGGGGAAACTACAGAAGCCCATCCTTGTGTGGAAACCACCTTAAACTTCTTTTTAAAAAATCCAGGTCAGAATGAAAGTCTGTTCTTATTCTGTCACCTTAGAACATCTGAAAAGGGTCTCGTAACATCATAATTCTTCAGGGAGTTTATATATTCTGCCAAAAATGCAAAGCTTTTCCAGTAATATTTTACAAGGTCCCCCCCCCACTTTAACTACAGAAAATTTATGTTATTTCAGCTATTTCAGCAATTTTAATACATCTTTTTAGAACCCAAAAGTGATATGTTAAGAGATTAAAGGTTTATTTTGTATTAAGTTAACATTAATAGGCCATCTGTCTTCTTGGTTTCATTTGGAACTTTTGTTGGCAACATACGTAGCAATTGGTTTATTGTTGTTGTTTTAAAAAAAAACAGTGATTACCTACATAAATTTTGCCCAGGAAATGTGAAGCCAAAATAGTAGAATGGGCAGATTGTATGAGAAAGTTAAATCAAGATGGACTTACACACACACACACACACACAAATGCATACAAAGGATTATCAACTTGGGCCCCGTTCACACGGAGGATTTGCTGCGGGAGAGCAACGAGTGAATGGTGGATTTTCTGGGCGCGATCACACCGCAACATCTGGGAAGTGGAGCACACCCGTGGCCAACCCGTGGCATACCACTGAAAATGCAGAGTTAAAAAATACCTGGTCGAAGGTATTAGCAACTGGTTTGCCACGGGCTGCCTTCGGAATGCGTCGGTGTGATCGTGCCGGCGTGCCGCTTTTCCCTCCAGCCCCTCATTGACGTGGAGGGAAGGTACCGTGGCATGCCACTGATTCCTAGTCAGTAGTACAAACATTTTGACTTTAAATCCATTTGTGGTATTGGGTCCATTCGGAAGAGATAAATTGTTATTGAGACAAGTAGTCAAGTGCTGGGTACCATTTGTCTGTGAATATTGTTAGAGTCAGCTTCTGAGACAGGAAATTTAGTTTATTTGTGACTGCATCCATTAAGTAATGGCTCCATAATTTTTTAAACCACACCTTAATACTGGGTGCTTTATTATCCTTCCAGTATGATGCAATTGCAGTTTTCGCTGCATCCAACATGACTTCCACTGTAGCTTTATGTGATCTGGATGACATATCTTTTGGCCAGGTATTTAAAAATAAAACCTCTGGTGTTAACAGAATTTGTATTGAGGTGACCTTTTGGATTACCTTCAACACCTCTGACCATTTTTTTTAAATTTTAGTGCACTGCCACCAGCAATGTGCAAACTCTCCAATATGTTGGCATTCCTTCCAACACATTGGAGACTGATTGGGAGAAATATAAGAAAGCTTGCATGGCGTAGCATACCACCGAGTCATAATAGCAAAGTTTTGGAACCTAACAGACATCACCTTGGTATTAAAGCTGGTCGAGTTCCATATTTTCTCCCATATTTCACCTGTGAGTGTCACAGTAATGTCTTTTTGCCAGGCCTTTGAGGTTTTTGCTTGGTTTAGTTTTTCTTCCCCTCTCTTCATGGGAGAATCCATGTGCTCCATGGGCAGACCACTTTAACTGAGCCATCTTCCCAGTGGAGTGTTGGGGCCACATTCACCCTTGCCTTGAATAGACACTGGGCAGACCATGGTTCAATCCAGGGCTCCTACTCTGAAACCAAAGCTTCCCTCAAAGGCTCAGTGCAAAAGATTAAGACCAAAGTGTGATGTCTTTCATGTAGTAGGCCAATACAATTTGAGAGAGGTCCAAGGCAGTCAAAGAAGCTATTAAATCCTGGACTGGCCCTAGCAAGGTATTCTCAGCATGGATGTTGAAGTCTCCCAGAACAGTCACTCAAGGTGTTTCCAGCACCATTCCTGATAACACCTTGGCCAACTCAAATAGGTTACTTATCGCCATGAGTTCCAGCTACCATCTGCCATGAAATCATGCATGCACTGAACATCTTGCTGCAGGTTAAGATTGCTCCCAGCACCACTAATAACCCCTCTCCCCCACATGCACACCACATTCAACATGCTAGTATCCCCAGAGAAGCCATACAGCTGTCCTGCACTGACCAACAGGTCTATGTTCCTCCTGTTTTTCAGGTAAGTAACCAGTGTCACTCTCCCTCTCCTGTAGTGCCATATTTTCTTCTAGTCATTGTGTGAAATGGCTGGAACTCCTTCCCCCAACAGTATACCCCAGGTGAAGAGCTATAGGCCAAAGAGCCCTTGTACTTTTGTTTGTACTGTTCAGTTTGTACTTCTTGCCCAAGCCTCTTTTCAAATGTGCAGCTGCTCCAAACCTGTTAAAAGCTTGGGGAGACATCCAGTGGGAGTGTTTGCCTCTCAGCTTCCTTTATTTTTTCGAGAACAAAGAAAAATCCTGACTGGTCCATGTGGCCTAAATTGCTTTTTAGCAAAGTCTGCTCTTGTGCAGGACTCTTCAAATGTGCAGATGTGTGATTTCACCTGCCTAGTGGATTATTTTATGATAAGGCTATGAACAGTGATATATGTGAGCCCAATTATGTCCTGTTTTTGTAGATTCAGGACCTAAGTAGCCTTAGGATTGGTCCATTAAACTCAAATTAATAGTGAACAAAGAATTGGCTTCCAAACCATTCCTATGCAGAATATGAGCATGGGTTGTGTTGCTTATAACACCCTTATTACTTCAAGCAAATGCCTATGTACATATGTAAATAGTACGATTAGGTTCAATAAATAGTATATACATAATTTATAGCCTCACAGTGGCTTTCAAATACACACAATTTAAGACAAGCTTTATCATTTGGCTTTAGTTATGACCTTGCAAACAATATTCTCAATTCACATGTGTTTATAGTACACAAAATGGGGAAAATATGTAATGAGAAGCCATACATTCTGTCAGGTATTTTAAAAAGCAGGGAGAGTGAGCACATACTCTTGGATCCCAGCAGGTGCAAAAGTAAGCCCATTTATGTCAACAGAACTTGCTACCTGTATGTCTGCTTAGGATAGCAGTCTGGAATAGGAAAGCAGTAAGTAATTTGCAGTACAATCCTAAACAGAGTTACCCCATTCCAAGTGCATTTTAGCAGCATTTAGAATTAATACAGGACCTGAAGCCCACAAGCAGAATACGTTTTTAACCAATTTCATTTTCTAAAAGTGCTTAAGGGGGTAATGTTGTGGCTTTCCAAAAGAAGATAGCTGCTATGGGAAGATGTGATAGCCGAAAAGCCCCTGCTTCTATTGGATAACAACCTAATCTCTAAAACGGGGATATTGAAGTGAGACTTCACCAGATGATTTCAACAAGGAAGGCCTTGTGTGGGAGGCACTACTCTTTGAAACTTTATGGCCTCAATGCCATCAGTTCTACTCAAAAATTAATTGACAACAAATGGCATTACCTGCACACTCCTGACATGTATTTTGTGAAGGCTTGTAATCCTGATATTTATTATGTCAGCTTCATAGGCTGTCCCATTACCGATAGTCCACTTAGCTAGTTATTTACTTACTACACTTATAGTCAACCTTTCAATGGACAGTGTCATTTATACTTGATGAATTAGACAGGAGCGTATGTTTTATTTCTGAAGCCACAGTCATATTAAAAGAATGTGTGCTTGTAGATTTTGTTCCATTTCCAGAAATCAAGATCATGGCATTTTATTGTGTTTATTTTTTAAAAATGAGTAGATTGACAGTGCTATTCTAAACAGATTTATACCCTTCTAAGTCCATAAAAGACAACATCGTTAGAAAGGTGTAACACTGCTTAGGTTTGCACTGTGAATACTTTAAGATAATTTCAGTGAAGCGACGATGTACCTATGACATACATATATAGGTGAATGTTAAAGGGAAGAATATAATGAATTTGTATTCAAAAGACAGTGTGGTTCCACTTCCCTGTAGCTTTATTAAGACTAGTTTATATTTCAAATAAGAAGTACATGGTAAGTGAAAGGTCAAAACAGCTTTCTTCTCTTTTAAAACCTTAATCTTAATGTTTAACTGAAAGATGACTTTGCAATGACTTAGAGAACCATTAACTTTATAATTGCAGCATCAATCATGATTGTTCAACATTTTGCAATACACAGCAAGAATATGGCCATAAGACGTCCTTTATAACCTGTATAAGGTTAATAACAACAGGTGCTACACACAAGTTACCACCAAAAATGCAACATAAAGGATTTAACAGATGGGAGGGTTGTTCTTTTCCTTTACAGGATAAGTAATATGTCTGATGACAAAATATGAGTGTTGCTGAATGTCAATTAAGCTAAAACTTCAAACCAATTAATTCTGGAGTAGCTTATTGGATTGGATGATACTACTGCAGAATAATATGAAGACAACGGCATAAATGTTACATGCATACACCCAAGATCATCTTATTTTGATATATTTTAAAAACAAACCAAATATATTTCCAGCCTAGTCATGTATAAAAATTGGATGTCCAGATGAAGTTTAACATGTTCCCTAAACTGTCCAGAGTAAATCTAAGAGGTGGATGATCCTGCATGCAAAATGAAATTAGTATGACTGTGACACTCTGGAATACCTTTACCAATTTCCTCTTATATTTAAAATAAATTATTATTTTGATCCAGTTGTATATTTCATAGGAATTACCCGTTTTTCCATTATTGCTCCAGAAATCCATTCATTGCTACATTTCATTCCTCCTTCATTCTGTAGGAACTATAAAAATTAAATTATTCATTTATATCTATTCCAGAGTTGAGCATGTGTGGTTTGCTGTAGCTCTCAGGGTCTTAAATTAACCCATTTATTTTCTTTTTCGTCATTATCAAAGTTAATATGGAAAAAGCAAATTTGATCTCAGAATATGTATAATTGCATGAAGACTCTTCTTGTGCTCAATGTTATATTGGTCCACATACATTCCTTTACATTGCTAAAACACCACATAAAAAGAATCATGATATAGTCATGCATATAATCCCATCAATATTGCCTTTTCTTTTTGCATGTACTGTGAATTTTTACAAATAATTCAGCAACTGATTACTCACATTATATACAGAATGCATCTTATTTTAATAAAGATACTATGACGGCCCCATCCACTTCCGTCCCTCAGATGCAAGATCTCCCTCCATTTTTCTTTCCCTTTACTGAATGAGTAAGTAAGACCAGGTACTTCAGAAATTCAAGTTCCTAGGAAAATATGGAGATGAATAGAACTTAAAAGAAACCTCCATAAGTTTCTCCTAGAAGTGAAATATAAGACTGGGTCCTGCCAGTCAAAATAGTATGACTAGTTTCTTCTTGGTCTTCCTGACTGATATTGATAGGCTGTTTCAGAATATAAGGGCCACCATCTGCAATGCCTATCATTGTCCTTCCAAGCTAATTTAAGCATGTCGGGAGCAATTAGGGGCCATGGTCCTCTTGTGAGGGCCACGAATTCCTCTTTGGTAAGGGGACATGTCCTTTCACTTCTAAAAGAAATGGTAATCAGGCCTTCATTGAACAAACCATTAGGATAAAGATGATCAGTCCAACTATAGATCTATATGAAATTGGTTTTAGGTAAGGTGATTGAGCAAGTGATGATTGAGATGCTTCAGGAATATGTAAATGAGGCATCTGCCTGTCAGACTCCTGAGGCAATCAGTTCCCAACAATGTTCATTCAGAGAAGTGAAGTTTATTGAGACAGTAATGCTACAGGTATCTTAACTGTTCTATGTCAGAACTAAAGAGAAAGCGTACAAAGCAAATAGATATGCTTAACTCAAAGGGGTCCCCTGATGGCCCCCAGCTAATCAGGTAGCCAGCAGAAGCTCGCCAAAGTAATGGGTAAAATTTCCCAGGAGAAAGACTACACCAGGCACTCAAGGTCATATAGCACAGAAGACAGAGAATAAAACCAGTGTATGCACAGCAGAAACGAAACTCAGCATTCCAAAGCATCCCGTCCCCCATCTACATGACAGCCAGGCAGAAGGCCTAGCTGACACTGCCTTTAACACTTTTCAGCCTGACTCAATATGAAACAAAGACTGCTTTATTTGCACTGATCTCTTATATTTGTGTTTTTGAAAGCAAGCAGAATCACCCCTGGTTAATATTTGGATGAGAAGCCACTAAGGAAGTGCGGGGTTCCTAGGCAGAGGCAGGAAATGGTAAACCACACCTGAACATTTTTTGCCTTGAAAACTTTACAGGGTTGCTATAAATCAGCTGTGATTTGATGGCATTTGCCACCATCAAAGTCTTCTGTATGAGATCTGGAGAATGTAGTACCATGAAGCTCTGTTTTGTCCCCTATGCCCTTTAATATGAATGAGATCATCCAAGGCTTCAGAATTGCTGATGACACTTGCTGCTACTGATACTTTTATTTAACTAATATTTACTTATTTATTTATTTAAAAATCCACTTTCTTCTCTGCAGAACCTCCAGTCTCTTTCCTAGGCCAGTATGTGGATGTTGTAGTCAAACGGGGAGCATGCTGAAGCTGAATGTGAACAGGACAGAAGCTGTATGGATAGGGAAGTCTGGGTCCCTAGAAGGGACTGATTTATCTTTCATCGACAGTATGGTGCTACCTTTAGTATAATGCTTTTACCATGTAACCATGAGAAACAGGTAAGTGTAGCATAATGGACATCCTACAAAATTAATAGAACCTGCTGATCTTATATTACTTTACAGCAAGGGGGAAAATGTACAAAGTATTTGGGGAATAATTATATTTTGTCTGATTTAGCTTTAGATGGTGCATCAATGACTGTACACCAAATACCTCCCGATTTACAAAATGTAATCTGTAAAAAACTACTGTCCTGTCCCTGAGGGTATAGTAAAAAAACTTATTCTCTTTTAGTATTTCACTTTTTTCTTTCTGGAAAACATGACCCTAGTTTAATGCCCAATCTTCAAAGCACTTATAGTATGGGGCCTCATTGAAATGAATGGGACATGCTCTGATAGAATACTTTGACAGTTATCTGAATAAGATGAGTGATTTGTGTCTATTTTCTACAGTGGATTGAAGAAGTCCATCATTTTTGGATGATTTAGGATACAATAATTCAGTAGTTCTCTTTGCTGAGATAAAATGGGGACAAATTCATCACAGTGCTGCTCAGAACCAATTGTTAGATACTCGTCTATATGTGGCGTTGTCATCCTTAAGATCCCACAGTGAAGAACATCTCCAGCACTGTGGCAAATACAGCTATCCCCTCTCACCTCCAAGAGTATAACTGCAATATCACCTCAATCTTTCAGCATTTTTTACAGTCCACAGCTGGCATGTAATAAGAGATAAAAGCTTGACCATAGGTCCATTGTGGGAAGATCAGGGTATTAGAAGACATGATAAATCACATTAGAGCTCCTCGGTGCCATAGGTCTTAGAAATATTTGCTGCCCATACAATTCATAATCTGGTATCTCTTTCATGGATTACTAGTACTCAAGCAAAAATCTAGACCAACTGCTACATAAAATACCAGGGACTCTCAATTGCTTTGAAAACTGGAAATGTATTTGTAAGGGAACGACAGTTGCTTGTAGGATAAACATGCTGTTCGTGGCAATCAGTGGGAGCTGGGAGCTGCAGGGACATGGGTGGCACTGTCATCATGTGCGGCATGATATCATTTTGGGGGGAAACTGTGTTTTGGATCTCCCACCATAGCAAGAGGCCTTGCTTGTGTGCTTTCACACATGCCATCAGATGCAGTCTGAATGCTTTAGACATTCATGCAATATCCCAGATCTTATGACACTTTTTTCCTGCTCTGTCTAGTCAAAATGAGTATGCAGCAGCTGAAATGCTCAGCTGTTTGCACAGCACTGCAAACAGTGATCAGATCTATACCAGTCATTTTTAAGAACTCCATCCATTATTAATTATGTCAGCAGTATTCCTTCTATAATTTATTATGGAGAGTTTAGATCTGTTTTTTCTATCTCCAAGTCCAGGTCCAGGTCCCAGTTCACAAACTCAGCAAGGTTTGGAGGGGAAAGCATTCTTTGGCTTTGCCCTCTTAAGGGGGCTCCCATAAGATGGCTCTTCTGGCCTACAGAATCACATAACCATGCAATTCAAATTTAACATGGCCCAGAAAATAGTAAGAAGACCAACTAAAATATATTTTGTCTATATACTATTGATAATATCTATATATCTAATAGCTAACATGCCCCCTTTGTGTGGATATCTAAATCAGCACATCGGGAGCTCATGGAGGATACAGAGATTTTCCTGCACACTAGGGGCACTCCCTAGGTGTGCAGAAAAATCTGAGATGTTTCAAAAAAAGTATACTGGGGATACTTAAATCCACAAAAAAAAAAAAAACTACAACTGCTTGCTCTGGGCATGTGCAGGGAATTAACTCACTGAGGTACAGGAACAGCACGAGGGAAGCCGCCACACCACTAACCGTCCAGGCTGCTGCTCCAACTGCCACAGTAACAACCGTCCCTGTGCTGAGAATGGACTTACCCTTGGAAACTGTGGCATGCCATGCAAGGAAGCTCCAGGGACTCCGGGGACTTTGCCTCAACACTGTCCCCCCAACTCCATTTCTTCTGTCTGTTCCCAGCCTCATTTGTTTGTTTGGAATAAGTGGTAAGGACACCAAGTGCAGCTGTGAGCCCAGCCGTCCTTCGCCTATTCCATCTTTCCCCTGGTGAAGGGCCCTCAGCCAGCCCTGGTCTCCTTCCACCAATGCTCTTCTCACCTGGCAGCCAGCCAGCGCACCTGCTTGGGTCCAATGTTGACTTGCACAGCTGGTCAAGGTCCTGATGCCACCTGCTCTGCGGTCTGGCTTGGCCCAGCTGGGGCCTCCTCCTTGCACCTCCTCCAAGCTTGAGGGCTTGGTGTTGGTTGGGGGATTGGGCCTTGTGACATTGCTCTGCTGGTTGTCCGCCGCATCACCGGCAGTCTCCTCCCTTTCCCCGAGGCTCCATTGTGCCAGGTCAGTCTCCCATGGCCTGGGTGCCATTGCCTAGGTATGTGTTGGGGGAGCCTTGGAGCTAAGAGAAGGAAGGGGGGAAGGAAGTCTCAGTGAGCCTGTCTAGAGCATTTCTGGATGAGCCACTGAGAGAGGAAGGGGGGGGAGGAAGCTTTGGTGAGGCTTTCAGGAGCAGCCCCAAACAAACCACCAAGGGAGGGGAGTAAGTGGGTCTGGCAGCTGCAGGGGAGCCTGGGGAGAAAGTGTGTGTGTGTGAAAGAGATATGAGATTCCCCCCTGCAAGTATCGTGGGCAGTCACTGCTTGTACTTTATTATAATTTCCACTGCTCAGATATTCCTAGAAACCTTGTTCATAATAAATAGCAATAGGTCTGATCTGTCCCTGGGAAAGAGACCTCTTGGGTATCATACTAGCATCTTGAATTCAATAATGAAATAAAACTAGGAATGCCATGAATTTCACAGTGAATCTGTTCAGTAGTTGAACATACCCTGTTTGACTCTCATAATCATACCATGAGCTAATGTTGCCAGGTCTTCTGCAATGGCAAGAGACCTTCCACTTCCCACCAGCATTCCTGACATAGTTAGCTGGGCAGCATGAGGAAAATGGTGGGAGAAGTGGAGAGTATGACAATTTCACCCTCCCTCTCAGGGTTTCGCTTTATCCTGTTCTTTGCTGAGCAGCCCCCTTTTTCCCTTTTTCTTCTCTGTTTTTTACTGGCTGTTCCACCTAGTCTTTTGAATGCATATTGTGAGATGCTGATGCAGCCTTGGGAACTGAGGGGAGAAACTAAAATCCTTCTGGTGTGATAATGGCGCATGAGAGTCTGATGGAAAATCAAAACTAACAAACCGTTTTATTTCACTTTGAGGGGAAATGGTCAGGTAGGAAATAGCTATAGGACTCATAAGGTGAACAGGGAACAGAACTGAGATAACTTTGTATTTAAAAAAACACCAGATAATTTGTCACAAAGAAGAAACTATTTCTGTTATACAGACAAGTATTTAAAACTTGAGGACAGAGATATCTTGACAATTTCTGCTTACATAAACAAGCATAAGTTTCTAGGTCTCACTGACACTAAACTTGGTGAAGGCAGGAACATTCACATAAGTTCCAGTTTCCTGACTTATCCACTGGCTAGGGATCAGCCCCATCTTTTAGGAACTATTTCCCTTAGACTTGTTAGGGATGGGCTATGCATCCCACTTCCCTAGCTCAGGATCCTTCTTGATCTGCTCACAGTCTGCTTCACTTCCCCTCTGTTAACTGTCAATTCCTAACTCCTAACTGACTTTCTCAACTGAAGAATTCCATTTGAATCCCTTGTCACTCAATGTTCTCAGACCAGGTTAAAGCCTCAACCATTTTCTATCCATCATAGGGGGCAATAGGCATCACGTTGAAACCATTACATCACTTCCAGCATTACTTGGTTGTGACTTCATCGTATTGTCAGGTGATATTCTAGCATTCACCCCAAAACCTGTGATTAAATCATAGAATTTTGGGTAATTTGGTGTAGTGGTTAAGTGCGCGGACTCTAATCTGGGAGAACCGGGTTTGATTCCCCACTCCTCCACCTTGCACCTGCTGATGTGACCTTGGGTCAGTCACAAGCTCTGGCACAGCTGTCCTTGAAAAAGAGCCGTTTGTGTCACTCAGCCCCACCCACCTCACAGGGTGTCTGTTGTGGGGAGGGAAAGGGAAAGGAGTTTGTAAGCCGCTCTGAGACTCCAAGTGAAGGGCGGGGTATAAATCCAATCTCTTCTTCTTCTTCTCTAAATGCTAGAGAGTTACTGGTGACACAATGATGCCACTTCTGGCTAACACTAGAAGTGATTTCATGACATTCTGGCAATGGCTGTGATCACACAGCCACTCCTCCCCTCTGGATCAAATGGGCGTAGTCAGACAGCCACATCTGTCAGGCGTTCCCCAGCCATACTTATCCTATCATAGGTTGACTTGGAGCTGGGTTAAAAAGGCACTACATCACAAGTGATTTTTTCAGTTCCCCACGCAGTTATTGCACATAGCCAGATGTCTGAGCACAGAGGAGCGTGTGCAGAACGGATTTGGCAGTCTGAACCTGCAGATCCGTTCTGGCGCTAGGGAGGTTTTTTTTTAAAAAAATGCATATATGTGCATGTGCATGTAAGTGCATGTCATGTATGCATGTGCACATGCATGCACACTTATGCATGCACATGAATTTTGAGGGGTTTTTGGCAGTACGCTCCGTGGCTGAGATGCTGCAATAATGTGGATGCTTTACCACAGGATGTCTCCATGGGTAACTCGGAGCAGGGTATGCTGTGTGATTGACATGCACCGCAACACTTTCAACTGGTTCAATTAGAAGCGGCACTATATCACGCTAAGCCACCAGTGTGGCCACGGTCATTGTCTTCTGCTCCATAACACCAGGAGATGGATAGGAGTGCTGCCATATTTATTCTACTGGATGTCTTGGCAGCTTACACTATGATATCATCAATTATTATATCCTACTAGACCACATTTTTGGGTTAGGACTGGGGCATACAATTTTTTAGTAGTTTTGGGGGTTTTCAGTGGTTTTGGTATTTCCTGGAAAGTAGATTTCAGAGTTTGGTGCAGGGGGTATTGTCCAGACCCTTAGCCTCTGGCATATGAAGTCCTGCAAGATTCCATCTTGTCCCTCATGCTTTTTAATGTGTACATGAAACTGCTGAGACAGGTCATCCAGACATTTGGGCTAGATTGTCACCAAAGTTTGGCTCTATCTTGTGCTTTCAGGGAATCCCAGAGAGGCTGTGGAAACTGCCAGCTGGTCTCTAGGGGCAGTTTAAGATTGGATGAGGGCTAATAAATTGAAACTTAATCCCAAAAAATTGGAAGTGCCGCTGCTGGATGGAAAGATTGACACAGTAATTGATATGTCTTCTGTTCTGGATGGGGTGGCCAGGTTCATAGATTTGGGGTGCTGGTGGACCTGGGCATCCTGTAAGAAAAGCATGTGGCCATGGTGGCCAGGAATGTCTTTCACCAACTTCAGCTAGTAGCCAGCTCTGGCTTTTTCCACCTACACTGGCTACCAATTTGTTTACAAGCCCAATTCTAGGTATTGTTCTTGACTTTTAAAGCACTGTATGGCTTGGGACCAACATACCTTAAGGATCCTCCATTCTGGAACCTGACAAACCACTACTATCATCTTCAGGGTCCCTGCTTTGGGTGCCTTTGTCATCTAAAGTTGGATGGGTGGCAACCCGAGAAAGGGCCTTGTTAGTCATGGCACCAAAAATATGGAATTCCTTTCCCAGGGAGATTTGTTTGCCCCCCTTTATCATTGTCTTGTGATAGCAGGTGAAGACTTTCCTGTTTCATTTTGCATTCCCTCACTGACCCTCCTTACTGATTCTGGGTTTTGTTGTTTTGATTGTATGCATTTTAAAGCTGACTTTATTTATATTGATTGCTGTAGGTGGAGGGAGCTAACTGGACATAACTGGAAGTGGCATAACTGGACAGCCCATGAGAAACTGTTGTTTGCTGTTGTGGGAAAGATTCTAAATTCATTCATTCATCTAATTTATATCCCGCCCTTCCTGCCAAGGCAGACTCAGCGTGGCTCATAAAATATAAAACAGTTAAAACAGAAATTAGATAAAAACAGAGCAATACAATTATAAATAGTATAAGATATAAAATATAAAGTGCTATGTCAGATGGTGGGCTTAGCAGCATCCCCAGACAACAGCCAGCCAATAGCATAGCCTGGGATAACTGCCTGTTGACAATGATGTTGGTGTTGGGGCAGGGCTACAATTTCTTGGGTGCGGCTCCCTAATCGAAGACCTGGGGGGAAGAGCTCCATCTTGCAGGCCCTGCAGAACTGTAAGAAGTCCCACAGGGCCCTGATGTCCTCCAGGAGCTCATTCCGCCAGTGCAGAGCCGCCACTGAGAAAGTTCCATTATGGAACCAGAAGTAAGTTTTCTAAAAGTTAAATTATTACAAAAACTAAATTATTATAAGTTTTAAATAACTATTTTCCATGCAGCTTCATGTGGAGTTTTATTGATTATGGTTTATTCCAGGATATTATGAAGGAAATTAAGAATTTACAATGCTGAGCTGGATTAAGAAACTGACACCTCCTTTAAATATTGGATTACATCTGAGGAAGACTATAAAGTTGAAATGAGTTCACAACTGGGTACTCATTATGTTGGACTATGTGTACTTTTTTCCAATATTGTCTGAGAATGTTGGACAAATTGTTGCAATTTTGTAAAGTTTTTATAAATCTTATAAATGTTGTTCATATCACAGGGTTTGCTTGTGTTTTTTTTCCCTGTGGATATCTGTGATCCCTTTTGTTTTGTGCTTTGTTGCAGCCAGCCTGGCTTCTTTAGGGTCCAGTAGGGCCAAGTGGTTTTGGGACCCCAATTGTAGTGCTCTCTGGGGAACGTGTGGGGAAAGGCGGTCTCTTAGGTATGTGACCATATAGGGCTTTAAAGGTAAGAACCAGCACCTTGAACCGAATTTTGTATGCTATAAGCAGCCAGTGCAGTGCTTTTAGCGCAGGCCGGATGCGCTCCTGCATAGGGAGGCCCAACAACATCCTGGTTGCTGCATTCTGCACCAGCTGCAGCTTCCAGATTTGGAACAATGGCAGCCCCATGTAGAGGGCATTACAGTAGTCCAGTCTTGAGGTGACCATTGCATGGATCACTGTTGCCAGGTCATTGCGTTCAAGGAAGGGAACCAACTGCTTGATCAGCCAAAAATGGTAGAAGGCTGATTTCGCAGTGATGGCTACCTGGGCCTCCATTGTTACGGAGGCATCCAGGAGCACTCCCAAACTCCTAACCTCTGGTGCTGGCACCAACAGTGCCCCATCGAAGGTTGGGAGTGGGATCCCTACTCTTGGACCACTCCAACTCAGGCACAGGACCTCTGTCTTCATCAGATTCAGTTTCAGTTGACTCAGTCTAAGCCAACCAGCCACAGCTTTCAATGCCAGATCCAGATCTTCCAGGTTATAGCCAGACTGGCCACCCAACAACAGATATAGCTGGGTGTCATCCACATATTGGTGACACCCTAGCACATGCCTCCGGGCAATCTGAGCAAGGGGCACATATTGATGTTAAATAAAATCGGGGAAAGCACCGCTCCGTAGGGCACTCCGCAAATTAGTGGGTGCCTTCGGGACAGTTGTTCCCCAATGGCCACCCTGTGTCCCTGTCTCTGACGGAATGAGGAGAGCCACTGTGAGGCAGAATCTTGGATCCCAGTGTCAGCAAGGCAGTGAGTCAGTAGTTGGTGGTCAACTGTGTTGAACGCCGCTGACAGGTCCAACAGCACCAACACTGCCAAAGCGCCCCAATGCAGATGCCTACGAAGGTTGTTTGTGAGGGTGACTAGTGCCATCTCCGTCCCTTGGCCTGGTCGGAAGCCAGACTGGAAGGGATCTAATGCAGAGGTGCCATCCAAAAAACTCCTGCAACTGTATCACTACCGCCCTCTCAATTAATTTGCCCAAATAGGGCAAGTTGGACACTGATAGCTAGCCAATACAGCCAGGAGAGAGTCTGTAACTCTTTCTCTTTGTGTGCCATGGTCCCAATCCAAATTGGCCTTGCATGCTAGGGAATTATGTTCCTAGGATGGAATTGCCAGTGTAGGATGGGTGAACAGGAAAAAGGGAGGACACACAAACAATTAATTATATAGGTCCATAGAACACATTCTCCATGAGGACACACAAACAATTAATTATATAGTTCCACAGAACACATTCTCCATGTACCTTATACTTAAATTGTTGTATTATTTTTAGTTACTGCAAGCCACTTTGGTAGGCTATTTTTGGCTAAAAAGCAAAGTAATGCATGATAAATACAATACTGACTTATTGCTTTACATGAGTTTCAGTTGGTTCTGTTTGTTTTTGTTCTGGGTCTGCTTGTTTTATCTTTTTTGTGTGCCAAAGTTTCTGTTTTTGATATTTACTTTTAAAGAATGTTGCTTTTTTCTTAAATATGTGGATATTGGTTTGCTTCTCTAAAACATGTATCTGGCTTCCTTTCTAGCCATCCTTTTCTCCTGAAATTTCTTGGCAATCCTTGTGAGTACTTCAAGGTCAAGTTTTACATACAATGAGGAAGGCTCATATTCAGCTTTATAAAGGTACCAATCAATAGATTCATCAAATGTGAACTTTGAGGAAAATATTTGTTCCAACAGTGAAGTAAATCACAGGTTTTAAGGTCAGAAGGGAACCTTAAGATCATCTAGGTTTATCTCATTTTTCTTTATATGTACCTGTCTAGAACAATAATGTAAGGGGTTGCAGGCCTTTACAGATTCTCAGTAGGCAATAAATCTCACCACTGGTAAGGCTCCAGGATCTTATTATTCTTATTGTTCCAACTTGTCATTTGGCAATGACTAAAGTTAGCTTTGGGTGTTGCACTAAAGTAGACAACAAGAGAGCATACATGTTTTATACTTCCCCCATTAATGCTCCATGAGCAATATCCAAACAGTAATACATGAATCTTCTTAGAATTGAGCTTTATAGATTTCAAAGATGCCTGGAATTTATGCATTTGTAATTTCCTACTTTAGAGAACTCCAGATTAGATTACTGCAACATGGTCTATGTGGTCTACTTTTGAAAATGATTTGGAAGTGTTAACTGATTCAGAAGGGGGCTGGTCCATGTCTTTCCTATGGTTGGTTATTGTAACAGATGTTAAATGATCTACATTGGTTATTATTTTGTGTTGAGGCTCAATTCAAAATGCTGGTTTTGTGCTATAAATCACTGTACATCCCTATACAGTCTTGGATCAGGGTGCTTAAAATATTGCTTCATCCCATAGAGACCCCGAGACCTTATTGCAGGCTCTCTTCCATGTCTCTCCTCCAAGTGAAGTGAAGAGGGGTTGCAGGAGACAGAGGAGCTTTTCTGTACCCTATCTCTGGAGAACCACCACCACCACACACACTGCAAGTCCATATATATCCCTCCCGAGACTCTTTTCATTGGGAACTGAAGATATAGGGTTGCTGACCTTCAGACTACAAAGATCAGTTCCCCTACAGAACATGGCAACTTTGGGGGCTAAAGATCTGTCTGAATTTTGCATTTACAAAACAATATTTTGACCACAACTCATACAAACATAGAGCTGGAAGGGACCCCAAAGGTCATCTTGTCAAAACCCCTGCACAATGCAGAAAATTCGCAGCTATCTTTACTCTTCCCACAGTGGGCCTACCACTCTACCACTCTGTTCAAATACTGTTGAAAATAAAAAATGTTCCCCACAAACTTTTTGGCTTTTCTTTTCATTCTTTAAATAATGAAGGCTTTAAAAAAGATATCCTGTTTTCAAGGCTACTTTTGTATAGCTGTGTATGGTAGGCTTGTAAATAGAGCTACTCTGCTATTTCTGTGGTGAATAAAAATTTCCTTTGGGAAAACAGGAAAGGGATGTTTCTGTAAACTGGAGCACAGCTTTGCCTTTAAAGGAAAAAGCCATAAATATCAAATACATTCAATGTGTATATGAAGGCAAATACATAAAATATTCTGTAGAATGCAGTGAAGAGAAAGTATTGCATCAGTATAACAAGAACTACAAGACTTCTAGCATGAGTACAATTTAGACAACTTTTTTGAGCTATCATCAGTATATCTAATTCTCAATGTAGCCCCATTTGTGGATATATAAATCAGGAGACTGGGGTTATAGACAGTCAGGAATGGACATTATGAAAAAAGCAGTTAAGGATTTTATGGTGAAATCAAAATGGTAAATGAGACTGGAGGGGGGGAAATCAACAAATGTTGTTCACACTTTAACACCTTAAAGGAATTATAAGAAAGGAAACTCAAGAATGAAAGAATAAATCAGAAGAAATATCAGTTAGATATAAAAACAATAGCCCAAGTTGCAGAAGACATCAAACAAAGAATGTTTCAATATCCAAGAAGATCAAGAGATACAACCATGGGATCTAGCAATACAATCAGAATTTCCAATACCAGACTAATCAAAGACAGTTCTACAAATCACTAGAGGGAGATGAAAAAGTAGAAATTAAAAAAAAAGAAGAGATTGGATTTATACCCTGCTCTTCACTCAGAGTCTCAGAGTGGCTTACAAACTCCTTTCCCTTCCCCTTCTCACAACAGACACCCTGTGAGGTAGGTGGGGCTGAGAGAGCTCTTTCAAGAACTGCCCTTTCAAGGACAGCTCTTGTCAGAACTATGGCTTCCCAAGGCCATCCAGCAGCTGCAAGTGGAAGAGTGAGGAATCAAACCTGGTTCTCCCAGATTAGAGTCTGCACACTTAACCACTACACCAAACCAGACAAAGAAAAGACAATCTGGAAAGAACTCTGGGAAGACTCAAAAGAATACAATAAAAAGACACCTGGATCACAGATGTGGAAAACAAACTGAAAGGAAAGCAAATGGAGGATCTTACAGCAAGCCTGGAAAGTCTGCAAAAAGAACTGAAGGAAGTGTAAAACTGGATAGCTCCTGGAAGGCACCAAGTTTTGCACGATAGTTGCTGGTGCCTCTCCTCAAAAGAACCCCATGTTCCAAAAAGACCATCTTCTCCCAACGTCTGTACTCATCTGCTTAGATCAACAGTAGAAAACATTTTCTTGGTCCACCTACCTTCAGAGGTGAAATATGGTGACCAGAGATTGGATCGTTTCTATGGTAATAACTTTGAAAATCAGTCTAGAGCCATACACATGTCACTATTTATGTCCTAGGTAAAGAATGTATATATCTATTTCTCAAGTGAGGCACCCATCTACAGATGACAGGAACTCGGACAGAAACAGATTAATTGGTGAGAGATATCATCTTCTTTGCAGGCTGACTCAGAATTATATACAGACGTGCCTTTCAGTCTTTATTTGGAGCCTCCCTCTATGTTGTCTTATTTCAAATCTGCCTGGCCTTTAAATGTTATTTTATGTGTGTGCAATACGGTTTTAGGCCACTGAAGAAGGCCTTCAGGACTGAAACATGTCAGGTCTAATGGCTTTTTATTAAATACTCACTTGTGTGCAGGGGTCATTTCGTAGAAAAAGAGCTAGGGGAACTCATTAGCATAACTCATTAGCATATGCCACACCCCCTGACATCAGGGGCCCGGCGGTGGACCTGCAAGGCCGGCGGGAGTGCGAGGAAGCCCCGCCAAGGCCCTCCCTGGCTCCAGGCAGGCAGGGGTGGGGAGAGGTGGGGAGGAAGCAACTTACCCTCCCTCTTCTCCTGCCTCCTCCTGGCTGAATGAGGGCTGGAAGCGGGGCGGCTGGAAGCAGGGGGCGGGGCTTCGTCATGTGCCCCGCCCCTGCACCTCACCCGGGGAACTGCGTTCCCCTGCAGTCCCCCCAAATGACCTCTGCTTGTGTGACATGATTATTAGACACACAAGTCCAATAGGCTGCTGTATATGATATTTTAATTTCATATGCATGTATAATGTTTTAATTGTCAATTGATGCACTGTGTATTACATATTTTGTTGTTTTTTATGTTTTTTACACCCAACCTTTTCAGTACTTAACTTGTTCAGGTTGGGTTTGTTTCCCTTTGCTTTCCTTTTTGCCATACCAACCCTAAACAGATGTTTCTGCAGATTTGGGGGAACCCGTCTTTTAAAAAAGCATACTGAGTGGTTGTAACTCCCACCAAACAAAAAAGGGTTGCCTGCACACACACGGACAACACACACCTTTTTCTTCCTAGCTGGTGGCAGCAGACACCAGGACCTTCTCCAGGCCAGGCCACAGTGGAGTCAGTGACTAGGCTCAGCCAGATCAATGGTGACATCTGGGAACCTCTCCAGGCCGGTTGCAGCTCCCAGATGACAATGCCAAAGCAGCTGGACCTGGAGCCACATCTGGTTCAGCAACAGGAGAGCCACTTCAGGCCAGGAGCGATTTCTTGACACTGAAGCTGGCGATAGAAGTAAGATGCAATTTAAGGACACATTCGGCAGTACCACCGCATTAGATCGTATAGGATCGGAGTTCACTACAGGGCACAGCTGGTAAAACATCACTCCTATCGGAACACCTGCCTGAAAAGTTCTGTTTTCATAGCCCTGCGGAACTGTGACAAGTCCTGCAGGGCCCTGATCTTGGCAGGGAGCTCGTTCCAGTAGGATGGAGCTATAAATGAAAAAGCCCTTGTCCTGGTTACCATCAACCTGGCTTCCTTAGGGTCAGGGAGGTCCAGGCGGTTTTGGGTTCCTGATCTCAGGGCTCTCTGGGGAACATACCGGGAAAGGCGGTCCCTCAGGTAGGCCGGTCCCTGACCCTAAAGGGCTTTAAAGGTCAAAACCAGCACCTTGAAGCGAATCTGGAATGCTATTGGCAGCCAGTGCAGAGTCTTGAGCACAGGCTGGATGTGCTCCCACCTAGGGAGGCCCATCAGCAGCCTGGCTGCTGCATTCTGCACCAGCTGCAGCTTCCGGAGTTGCACCAAGGGCAGTCCCATGTAGAGAGCATTGTAGTAGTCCAACCTTGAGGTGACCATAGCATGGATCACTGTGGCCAGATCATTGTGTTCGAGGAAGGGAACCAACTGCCTAATCAGCTGAAAATGGTAAAAGGCTGCCTTGGCAGCGGCTGCTACCTGGGCCTCCATTGTTAAGGAGGCATCCAGGAGCACTCCCAAACTCCTGACCCTCGGAGCTGGCACCAATGGTGCCCCACCGAAGGCCGGGAATGGGATCCCTATCCCCGTACCACTCCGAATCAGGCACAGGACCTCCGTCTTCATTGGATTCAATTTCAATCGGCTCAGTCTAAGCCATCCAGCCACGTCCTGCAATGCCTGGTCCAGATCTTCCGGGGTAGATATACATGTAATGGCACAAATCTAATGGAAGATTACTGATACATCCTCCTTTTCCACAGTGACTTGCATCCAACGAACAACACTGAAATACATTTCAACTAAGATAGCAATTAAAAGGAGTTTTCTCACAAAGTATATTAGAATGTTTTAGTTATATCTGAAAGGTGGTGAAAAGACCGAAAAATTCATATGACTGATTATTACTTTCGATCATATTCAGGATGAATTTCAATGAACTCTCATTGAAGTCATGCAGTACTTGACCTACTGCATTTTCTCAAATAATTAGAGCATCAAGATGGACAATTTGAAAAGCTGTGAAAGGAAATATTATCCTAATACTATTTCAAAATGCACTGCAAGTGTCTATGCCATTCAGACTGCTTCATAAGTACAACAGACAATAGAGGAAGAGGAGGAGATTGAATTTATACCTCACCCTTCTCTTGAAGTCTCAGATCAGGTTACAAACTCCTTTCCCTTCCCCTTCCCACAACAGACACCCTGTGAGGTAGGTGGGGTTGAGAGAGCTGTGAGAGAACTGCTCTTTCAAGGACAGCCCTGACAGAACTATGGCTTGTCCAAGGTCATCCAGCAGCTGCAAGTGGAGGAGTGGGGAATTAAACCCGGTTCCCCCAGATTAGAGTCCACATACTTAACCACTACACCAAACTGGCTAGTGAGAATGCCAGTAGAAAACAGTAGTTAAGAAAGCTGAAGACAGCAGTTAGGTAGTTGACTGAGTCTGGTTGAGAGAGACTGTGGAGAAGAGCAGCTTAAAGTGGACTGAAAAGAGTCAATTTGTAACAAATGATCCCGAATGCTGGAACTGGGAAACAGTTCAAAAGTTCAGTTGAAAAGAAAGATCGTAACCTCTGCTTATTTCAATGTTATGTTCAAACCATAAATAAAAGTTAACTCCTTGTTTGTTTAGCCCTGTGAGCTGATTGTCTCAGAAACACACACATACACAAGCAGTTCTCAGTTTATATATACTTCAGGATTTGAATAAATGGTAGCAGAATGTGACGAAAATAACGTTTGAGTCCCCAACCCCAATAGCTCTGTGCAGTGTCTGATTAAGGAGCAATTATTAAAGGGGGCTGGGCTACTCTGTCTGTGGGTGTCTCTGTGAGTAAGTGGGAGGACCTGGTATATGAAATGGTCATGGCTCTCTCTATATTTTAAAAGAGGAAAGATGGGTAGTGACATGTGACTGCCTGACCTATCTGTAAACTCTGAACCTATGAGAGAGAAGTTTTGTAAGGTGATAGGCACTCTGAGTGAAAAAGGTCATCACAATAATTGAATCCAATTTTTTAAAATTGCTTAATAGAACCGTTGTGGACTCTCGTGGACTCTCATGGCCTCTGAGTATTTCTGAGTATCACAGCACACTGTTCAGCTAACCCAGCTGTTCAAAAGCCCTATATGGCGAGTAGATAAATGGGTACCTGGCCTTAGTCGGTCAGGGGGGTACCCTCCCCTAGGAGAAGTGGAAGAACTGTGGCTCCAGAGAGAAAATAGCGGCACCAGTAACAACAATGGTGGCGAAACAATGGCAGAAGCAGCAGCAAAGGGATGGCCCCCCGGAACAATGACTGGTCAGAGGTCAGCAGTGGCGCAGCGTCATTGGAGAGATTGGAGCCAGAAGGATGTAATCCCCATCGCCTGTGTGCAGCAAGTCCAACGAGCCAGCAGGGGCCGCTGTGGAAGCCAGCTAACTGAAGTCCCCCCTCTAAGAAAGAACTGCGCGAAGAGGCATGTGACTGCCCGGAAAAAAGACAGAAGGAGAAGCAAGAACATCTGCGGAAAAAAGCCTTTGGAGGGTATCTGGTAGGGTTCCCATCCCCCTGAATTTGTGGCCATAGTTAGGATTCTAGAAAGTGTGTGCACACACGATACTCTGTAAGCCGCCCAGAGCCCTTTGGGGGTGGGCGGGGTAAACATCCCATGTAATAATAATAATAATAATTGTAATGTCAGTCAAATTCACAACTATCAGAATTACCTTATAAAGACACTCTATAAAGGTGTCAGGTATGACCAAATGTGATCTTACAGGGCTTTACAACTTCCCTTGTCTCTATGGTAAAAAGACATTTGGGGAAGTCCCAGAACACTATCGTCACTTCTGTATAAAACTGGAAGTGACATTGTGACCTCTTGTAATGTTGTTCCATCCTCCATTTTTGCTCCTGCAAAATAAAGTGTCTAGCTGGCCAACCTATTGCTAAGATGACATAGGCTTTTGACAAGGTACTTCACCAAAGACTCCTGAGTAAACTTAGTCATCATGGGATAAGAGGATGGGTTTACATCTCTTATGATGTAAAAAGTGGTTAAATGACAGGAAGTAACATGCAGAAATAGACAGTTCTCACAGTGGAGCAAAATAAGTGGTGAAGTCGCACAAGGATTGGCATCAGGGCCAGTACTATTTAATTTGTTCATAAATGATCTGGAACTAGGAGTGAGCAGTGCAGTGGCCAAGTTTGCAGATGACGCAAAATTATTTAGGATGGTGAAACCCAAGGCTGAATGTGAAGAGCTCCAAGAGGATCGCCACAAATTCTGTGAGTGGGCGACAATGTGGCAAATGAAGTTCAATGTTGGTAAGTGTAAAGTAATGCACGCTGGAACAAAAAAACAACAACCCCAACTGCAAGTATATGCAAGTGGGGTCTGAATTTGATGAGACTCGAGAGGGAAAAAACATTTTGGGGTCATAGGAGATAGCTCAACGTACTTCAGCAGTGAAAAAGGGGAACTCTGTGTTGGGGATTATCAGAAAAGGGATTGAACATAAAATGGCTAGTATTAGAATGCCCCTGTGTGGCCTCTATGGTGTGGCCTTATTTGGAATACTCTGGTCACCATATATCAAAAAGGACATCACATAGCCAGAAAAGATACGGAAGAGGGCCACTAAGATGATTAGGGGGTTGGAGCACCTTCCTTATGTGGAAAGTCTAGGACTTTTCAGTTTTAAAAAAAGAGATAAGAGGGGGGCATAATAGAAGTTTTAAAAATTATATATGGGGTGAAAAGAATGGACAAGGAAAACTTTTTCTTTGTCTCTCAAAATACTAAAACTCAAGGGCATCCAATGAAAGTAATGGGTAGTAGATTCAGGACAGAGAAAAGGGAACACTTTTTTATACGAGTGATTAAAATGTGGAATTAGCTGCCAGACGATGTAGTGACTGCCAAAGGCACAGCAAACTTTAAAAAGAAATCAGAGCAATTCTATCCGTGGCTACCAGCCACGGTGATGAAACAGAACCTCCACATTCAGAGGCTGTAAACCTCTGAATCCCAATGCCAGGAGGCAACATTAGGGGAAGGCCTTGACTGCTGTGCCCAGTTGTTGGCCCTCTAAAGTAACAGGTTGGCCACTGTATAAGACAGGATGCTAGATTAGATGGTCTACAGGTCTGATCCAGTTGGGCTCTTCTTATGTTCCTCTGTTCACAGGGCTGCTTGAAAGAGTGTTGTGTAATTTTCAGGTACAACCAGAATGTCTCATGACAATGCTTCCCTCCTGCCATTTTTTTTCCCTCCTGGAGTGAAGATTAGAGGCATGGGACAGAAGCCTGGGATGCAACATTGCTTGCCACAGCAGGCAGTCTGGTAAGTCTGTTTGGCACCCATCCATGCCTGCCACCTATAGCGCATAGCCCAACTTGTGCCTTAGACTTCACAGGTTGATTTTCCACAGCCCAACTTTATTTCTGTTTGCTTGTTTTTTTTAAATTCAAGGCAGTTAATCTATGGAGAGCCATTGGTCACACTGAAGCCAAACTTTCTTCCCTGCATGAGGATACTTCCAACAAAGTTTCCTGGGAGGTGCCTCTCTTACAAACTGATATATATCAGGCTGGGCACTGGAGCACCCTAGACTGTTAGTCTTCGGTGACTTCAATGGCCATGCTGATGATGCGGCCTTCACGCAGGCAATTGACATGGTGTCATCCATGGCAGCGCTAGGACTCACCTGATATGTTATGGCCCCCACCCACTGAGTGGGGCACATGCTCGATCTGGTCTTTGTGGCTGGGGTTACAGTGGACTGAATTACTGGAGTGTTTGATATTGTGAAGGCCTATGGCTACATACAATAAAATAAAATGATTCTGAATTACTGTTATGGCACTTCCATGGTTGGACCACCATGCCCTGTTTGGGCGGTGAGCATATTTTAGCTCACCCGTGGGCAGTGTTCCCTCAAAGCTGAGTTAGTGTGAGCGAGCCTCTGGCTCACGCGTTTTTGTCCTAGCTCATGAAGGATGGCTCCAGAGCAAACTAATTTATACAGTAGCCAAATCGCTCGCTCACAACTTTAATGCCAGTCACTCACAGAGTAGAATTTTTGCTCACAAGACTTCACAGAGGGAAAATTGCTTTGGAGCCAAATGGACCCCATGCGGCTCCCAATGGCCCTGCGGGATCCAATGCCCCTTGGCATAACCAACTTGGCAGCGATCAATGAGATTGCTCCCTAATGTCCTCTGCACCCCCAATCTAAACTCACTCCATGGTATACACAGGAGCTGCGGCTGATGAAGAGGGAGCTCAGATGGCTAGAGAGATAGTGGCAATGGGCTCAGGATGAAGCTACAAGAGCATCCTAAAGGACATTTATGAGATCCTATGAGATGGCAGTCAAAGCCACAAAAAGAAAATACTATGCGGCCATAATCGCGTCTGCGAGCTCCCGCCCAGCCCAGTTATTTAGAACAGTCCAGTCTATTACTACTCTGCCACAGGGCAGACCAAACGATAAGGAATTGGAGATTAACTGTGAGGCTTTTGTGAGCTATTTCACAGATAAAGTCTTGTCACTCCGCCATGACCTCCCCACCACAGTTGACAGTAAGGGAACTCGAGGCTCCATGCTCATCTTCTTGTCAAGTTTTGGATTATTTCAGTCCACTCAGCCTAGAGGAGGTTGATAAATTGCTCTCATCTGTTCACCCGACCACTTGTAGCCTGGATCCATGCCCATTGTGGCTAATTAAAGCTGGCCACGACGGGTTACGAAGTGCACTAAAGGAGATCATCAACAAGTGCCTCTCAGAGGGACTGTTCCCTAGTGCACTAAAGGAGGCGGTACTCTGCCCTCTCCTAAAAAAGTCATCTTTGGATCCAGCCGAATCAGCTAACTACCAGCTGGTATCCAATTTGCCCTATCTGGGCAAACTAATCGAGAGGGAGGTGGCAATTCAGCTGCAGGGCTTTTTGGATGACACCTCCACTTTAGACCTCTTCCAGTCCAGTTTCCAACCAGGCCATGGGATGGAGACAGTACTGGTCGCCTTCACAGATGACCTCCGGAGGCATCTGGATTGGAACAGTTTGGCAGTGTTGACCAGATTGCCCGGAGTCACGGACTGGGTTGTCACCAATATGCAGATGGCACCCAGCTCTATCTGCTGTTGAATGGCCAGTCAGACTCTAATCTGGAAGATCTGGACCTGGTGTTGAAAGCTGTGGCTGGTTGGCTCAGACTGAGTCAACTGAAATTGAATCTGACAAAGTAGGAGGTCATGTGCTTGAGTCGGAGCAGTCCAAGTTTAGGGATCCCACTCCCAACCTTCAATGGGGCACTGTTGGTGCCAGCACCGAAAGTTAGGAACTTGGGAGTGCTCCTGGATGCTTCCTTAATGATGGAGGCCCAGGTAGCAGCCCCTGCGAAGTCAGCCTTTTACTATCTGCAGCTGATTAGGCAGTCGGTTCCCTTCCTTGAATGCAATGACCTGGCAACAGTGATCAACGCAATGGTCACCCCAAGACTGGATTACTGTAATGCTCTCTACATGGAGCTGCCCTTGTCCCAAATGCAGAAGCTGCAGCTGGTGCAGAATGCAGTAGCCAGGCTGCTACTGTGTCTCCTAGGGTTGCCAAATGTGAATCGGCCAGGAGCGGGGGGCTCCCGGCTGGTGTCTGTTGCATGCGCACACGCATAGCGCATGCGCGCACCGCATGCGCATCGCCCAGAAGTGACATCGCACACTGGGGGCGGGGCCACGCCATTTGAGGGGAAAACAAAGAGTTTCCCCATTTGAGGGGAAAACTCTTTGTTTTCCCCTCAAATGGCGTGGCCCCGCCCCCAGCGTGCAACGTCACTTCCGGGTGACGCGCATGCGGGGGTGGGGTTTCCCGCGGGCCCCGATTTCGCAGGAATGGGAATCGGGGCTTGAAAGTGGGGGGAAATCCACCCCCCGGGGGCATTTGGGAGTCCTAGTGTCTCCCTATGCAGGAACACATCCAGCCTGCACTGGCTGCCTATAGCATACCGAATTCAGTTCAAAGTGCTGTTTCTTACCTTTAAAGCCCTATATGGTCAGGGAGATACATACCTAAGGGACCGCCTTTCCCCACATATTCCCCAGAGAGCACTAAGATCAGGGTCCCAAAATCGCCTGGCCTCACCAGGCCCTAAAGAAGTCAGGCTAGATGTGATGAGGGCCAGGGGCTTCTCAGTGGTGCCCCACACTGGTGGAATGAGCTCCCAGATGACATCAGGACCCTGCAGGACCATTTATAGTTCTGCAGGGCCTGTAAAATGGAGTTGTTCCACCAGGCCTTCGATTAGGGAGCCGCCCCCTTCTAACATTGAAGCCCTGGCCCCAACACCAACATCAATTTAAATATTGTGATCAATAGCCTGACAAAAACCCAGACAACAGCGGTAGTTGATTACCTTGGATGCTGTGAATACTGCCATCATCTATGAATGTACTAGCACTTTAAGATAAGTTTTATTATTATATTGTTGATCTTTTATTTAATTCTGTGTTTTGTAGTTGTTTTAACATATTGTGTGTAAGCCACCCTGAGCCTGCCTTGGCAGGGAGGGCAGGATACAAATAATAATAATAAAAAACACACAAATAAATAGAGATGGTCCTTCAAGTACCAGGCTCTGAAGGGCTGCTGCTGCTCCTGCTTCTGCTACTACTTCCACTGCTGCTTCTGCTCTTTCTCTTTCTCCCTCTTTTCCTCTTCCTCCTCTCTTCTTTTATTATTTTTTTCTATTTTTATCTTTGGCTCTTCTATTGTATAACTCCTTGTCTGTATCAGGTTTCTGCAAAATCCTGACTGTTAAGTTCTTTAGGACCCTCCCACACTCGTCAGTAATATGTCTCTTCTACCCTAGTCACCAGGCCTTCCTTGGTAGGTCCTTTAATAAAAACTAAAACAAAGAAATTTCTACAATCAACATGAGTTAGGCATATTAAAAACAAAGAAATGCCTTAGCACAAAAGATTATAGAGTTGTATCTCTTATAATGCCCTGACTTGTATAGCCCAGGCTAGCCTGATCTCATCAGATCTCAGAAGCTAAGCAGGGTCAGCCCTGGCTGGTATTTGGATGGGAGACCTCCAAGGAATACCAGGGTCATGACATTGTGGCAGGCAATAGCAAACTACCTCAGGATGTCTCTTGCCTTGAAAACCCCACCAGGGGTCACTATAAATCAGCTGTAACTTGACAGTACTTTTCGTGACCACTACCATCTCTTATAAGCTACCCACCAGTTTATATTTTACATTAACAAACTAACATATGAACAGACATTTATCCCAGCTAACCAAATTACATTGTTCCATGTGAATTGGAACCTCCCACCACACTAAGTCCATATTACTCATATCCTCATCCTTTTGAGGGGCAGTAAGCTGTGTCAAAACATGATACTCCTTAACTTTATCCATAAAGCACCTTCTTGACAGTATTTTCTTTATTTTTCAAATTTTAGCTAACAGCAGTCTAGCTGTTGTTATTTTTTTTTTTGAATAAGCTTTATTCCCTCTCCTAAAAAGGAGAGATATTTCTTTTAAGTTCAAGAAATAGGGTGGGTATATAGCGGGATAAAGAATAGAATGAGTGGTGTTATTCATATTAGTAAGTTAGTCTGTTAGTACTCAAAACTCTAAGTCCATAAAGTCCGTCTTCGGTCGTCCTTCTGTTAATCAATGTTAAACAAAATGTTTAATTTGTTAGTAGTGTCCTTCTGGTGTGGATTCTTTTTTCTTTCTTTTTTTTTTTCCAAGTATAATCCAGAAAATAAAATCAAAGTTTTTCAAACTTTGGGGTTCTTTCCTTTTTTGTCTCTCAAATTGTATTTTAATCCAGTCGCTCCTTCATCTTCATTGTCTTTCACCTCTCCCTCTGAGCTGCTGTCGTCCACGCTTAATGTTGACATCCACTTGGCTAGTTCTGTTCCCTCTTCTGTGCTGGCATGTCTTTTCAAGAATTCTTGGGCTTTGAAGATAGAGTCAATTTTTTCTCTTTTATCTTTGAACTTGAACGTCAGCCCTTCGGGTATCAGCCATTTATATGTTACTTGGTGGTTTTGCAAGAAAGTGGTCAATCCCTTATATTCCTTTCTTTTCATTCTAATTTCAAATGGAACATCTTTCAGAATTCTGATTGGTTGGTCTCCGATTTTCAAGGGTGACGCAGATGTAGTCCTTAAAATTTGGTCCCTGAGACGTTGTTTGGTAAATTTTACGACCACTTCAGCTGGCAACTTGTTTTTTCTCGTAAAGTTGGAGTAGGCCCGATAGGCCAAATCCATCTCCTCCTTTATTTTTTCTGCTTCATTGCCAAGCAGTGGTGCTAAGGCTTCAGCCAGGATGCTTCTCAGGTCCTCTCCAGATTCTTCCTTCCAACCCTGGAACCGGAGAGTATGGTTTGATTTTTCCATTTGTAACAATAACAATTTATTTTCTTGCTTTTCTTGATGCTTTTCAATTTTAGAGACCTTTTTCTTGACAATCTGCACCTCTTCTGCTGACACCAGGCATTTCTTGGCAATATCATCTACCTTTCAGTCTAGCTGTTGTTATAATACTTAATGATATCACTCTAAATTTCTGGAGGCAGGCTAGTGACAGCAAAATTTAATAAGACTAATTTAGGTGAAATTTCAGTAGTATGCTCCATTATTTTTGATAGCATTATTGCCATCATCCTCCAATATTTAACCACCCCGATACCTTCCACCACATATGGAAGTAGTCGGCATGAAACTAACACCACTGTCTATTTTCACTAACCTTGCAGGACAGAGGTGTCACTGATGTACCATCTACAGCATTCTATTTCAAGCTCAGATTGATCGAAAAAGGTAAACCAGTAGACATGAGAAACTTCCAAACATGATCATGCACCCCATAACCTAATGCCTAATTCCATTTTTTCATGTACCTTTGAACGGAGCCCCAGGTAAGCACACACAATATATTGTATATAACAGATAAAGAAGTTGTAGCATTGGAAGCTGTATTAAACGGAGTTAATGTTTTACTAAGCTCTTCTTTCCACATTCCATGCCAGGATCTTTGCCCTTCTCCAGGTTTAGGGTTGCCATGCTCCTGTGGGCATCAGGCAAGCTTCTACCCCCAGGCTTCAGTTGCCCCTGGGTCTTCTTGCTTCTGTTGAAAGATGTGGCAGAGAGAGATGTCATACAGTGATGTACAATGTCATGATTTCACTTCCAGTATGTATCCAGAAATGATGTCATAAAGCGCTAATAATCACACATCTCTATTGTAAAAATCCCGATAGTGATGAATAAATTCATAGAGAGTCATGACACCAATTCCTTGTAGAATCCAGAAGTGATATCATAATGTCAAGTGTCAACACGTGATGTTGTTCCCTGCCCACCAAAATCTCCTGCTGGCTGCGAGTGTTCAGCTGGCAACCTAACAAGGTTCCTTTTTCTTGGTCCATCATTTACTTTGTCTTTCATCTTCCGACACAACCTTTAACTGTTCATTCCTCAGGTCTCTCACTGCATAATTTTAATCTGAGCCAGATAATATGTCTTTCTGTCATAGAATTTTGACTGTAAATTCTTTAGTTCTCTTAGCAATTGAATAGCTCATTCCACCATAACAGCTAAACCAGTCATTTTCAAAGGCTTCACTTGTGCAAATAAGTGCCACACCATATATATTGTTTCTGAATACATAGCTAATTGATTTCTTCTTTGAAGGTTCATGTAGCTCAAAAAGAATTCAATTTAAAATATTCAATAAACGTACTTTGAGTTCAAAAGCAAATGAAAACCATACATTGTCTTTTATTTCCTCTTATGCCGTAAATTTTTCTGCCTTTTACTCTTCTGTTTACACTAAGACCCTCTAGTGATCATTTCTTTTCCCCAGACTATAACATCAAGGCTGACGAAAGTGCAACTCGGCTCATTTTTATGTGGTGACTACTACTATTCTCCTTTCAGTGCTTTCCCATTATTTGCCATCTGTTCTTTGTTTAGCCAAAAATGATTTTCTTCATAGTTCATTTGGACACTTGAGACAAATAAAGCATTCTTGTCAACATTAATGTTTCAGCTACTAGAATTTTTTAAAAGGAAATGTTTTTCATAATGAAATTGTTTGCTCCAATATAGTGTATTTTTCAATAAATGTACCTTATTTATTGCTCATTCTGTTTAAAGAGAGAACTTACTATTTGTTATTTCTGTCCCTTTTCAAGGTCTTAAATCACAACGTATGGATTTTAAAGTGAGTCAAGGTGATATTTATCCACTGGAACAATAAACACCAAGAGTGAAGTCTGGAATCACCTACTCTCCTGTACTACTTTTGTACAAATTGTGGATCTCATTTACTCTGGAGCCTAACTGCTCATCAGTATGATCCAGGCTCTTTGGAGACCCAGCTGAGCTCTGAGCAGGAGCAGGAGCAGGAGACAGAGGGGTGAGTGGTTTTTTCCTTGCTTTCAGCTGAGAGGATTCAGCTGAGGATATTGGTGGGAGAACTGGTCTGGGAGTGTGGGGAAGCGCTTAGAGTTGTTGCAGATTCCTGGCTGCTTGAGAGAGGGAGAGGAAAGGGCATTGTTTGACTGTGATTGACTGCAATCGAGTATTTAAGAAAGCACCTTGACAGAGGCACGAGCCTCTGGCATGAGCCGAAGGGTGAGCTAAAGGGCTCTTTGCCCATGGCTCTTAGCCCAGGGACTCTTGGACTAGGGGCTCTGTGAGACGCCCAAGAAGAGGCAGAAAGTGAAAACCCTAGGCTCCTTGTTTTCCCCATAAAGTAATTTGACTTTGACAAGAAAAAAACACATAAATACAAAGGGATTTAAAAGGGGGATTACATTTACTTATTTTAAAAGAATTATGAAGCCAGAATGCCAGCAGGGGGTTGGGGGCTATCCAGTGTTTTGCACAGAGTGTCACATGTATGACTATCTGCCCACTGGGCAGAAGTCTTGGGTGTGTGCTCGGTGCAAGGAGCTCCTGGTTCTCAGGGAACGTGTGTGCTCCCTTGAGGCCAAGGTGGCTGACCTGGAGAAGCAGAGACAGTCAGCTAGGCGCACAGAAAAGACTCTCGGGGACTTGTTAGCTACGTCCCACTCTGGATCTGGCAGCCCCGCTGCTGTCAGGGAGCATGAGGGTCTAGGGGAAACAGGGCACCGTGCTGAGGATAAGGGGAATGTGCCCTCAGAAGGGACCTCTTCCCCAGCTGGTGAGCGGTTATCCTTTTGCACCAAGGAACCATCCCTGGGCAGGGTGGGAGGGGGGCTCTTGGTAGTGGGTGATTCGATCCTTAGGCAGGTAGACAGCTGGGTGGCGAACCCGCGTACTGACCGTATGGTGACTTGCCTGCCTGGTGCAAAGGTAGCGGACATTACGCGTGTTTTAGATAGGCTGGTAGATAGTGCTGGGGAGGAGCCAGTGGTCGTGGTGCATGTCGGCACCAACGATGTGGGGAAATGCAGTCGTGAGGTCCTGGAGGAGAAATTTAGGCTGCTGGGCAGGAAACTCAAGGCCAGGACCTCCAAGGTAGCCTTCTCAGAAGTGCTACCTGTTCCACGCGCAGGGCCGGAGAGACAGGCACAGATCAGGAGTCTCAATGCGTGGATGAGACGATGGTGTAGAGGGGAAGGGTTCAGGTTTGTTAGGCACTGGGATTCTTTTTGGAACAAGAGGGAGCTGTACAGGCGAGACGGTCTCCACTTGTCCCGAGAAGGAACCAGGCTGCTGGCGCTTAAAATCAAAAAGGTGGCAGAGCAGTTTTTAAACTGAATATTGGGGGAAAGCCGACAGGAGATGAAAAGTCTCTGGTTCGGGTTGGCTCATCTCAGAGAGATGAGGGGGTACCTGTTGCTTTTCTACAGGGAGGTGGATTGAAATTGTCCACTGAGACCATGGCTAGTGACATGGACTGCCTGACAAGGTCTCGAGATTGCAAGAGGAAGGTGGCAGGCTTAACCAGTATGGGAAATTACAGCTGTTTCTATACAAATGCTCGAAGTGTCCGAGGTAAAATCGGGGAGTTGGAGTGCTTGGTGTCAGAGGGAAAAATAGACATTGTGGGTATTTCAGAAACTTGGTGGGATGAGGAAAATCAGTGGGATACGGTGATTCCCGGTTATATATTATATCGGAAGGATAGGGGGGGAAGGGTTGGAGGTGGGGTGGCTCTGTATGTCAGAGAGGGTATAAAGTCCAGAAAGATCGAGAGGCTAAGAGAATTGGATTCGCTTCTTGAAGTTCTGTGGGTTGAAATAGGGGGGCCAAAAGGAAACTTAACACTGGGAGTTTGTTATCGCCCACCGGATCAAAAGATAGAGGAGGATTATAAAATGATGAATGAATTAAAGATAGCAGCTAGACAAAAACACTGTGTCGTAATAGGTGATTTTAACTACCCACACATTGATTGGGTCAATATGTGTTCTAGTCGAGAGAAAGAGATTGAGTTTCTAGACACTCTAAATGACTGTGCTATGGAGCAGATGGTCATGGAACCTACCAGGGGAGAGGCGATCCTTGATTTGGTCCTAAGTAACACTCAAGACCTGGTGAGAGATGTAAAAGTGATTGCACCGCTTGGGAACAGTGATCATAATGTTGTTGAGTTCAACATTTGTACAAATAGGGAATTGGCCAAAAAGACTCACACAACCACTTTTAACTTTAAAAGGGGTAATTTTTCTGATATGAGGGGACATGTGGGGAGGAAACTGAAGGGAAAAGTAGAAAGGGTCAAAACCATTGGGGAAGCTTGGAAACTGTTTAAAACTACAATTCTAGAAGCTCAAATAAAATATATTCCGCAGGTTAGGAAAGGCACAAACAGGTATAAGAAAAAGCCTACATGGTTAACAAACAAAGTAATGGAAGCTGTAAAAGGTAAAAAGGATTCCTTTAAGCGGTGGAAAGCTAGTCACAGTGAGGCTGATAAAACAGAACACAGGCTATGGCAAATAAAATGCAAGTCTGTGGTCAGGCATGCAAAAAGGGAATATGAGGAGCATATAGCAAAAAATGTAAAGACCAACAATAAAACTTTCTTCAAATACATTAGAAGCAGGAAACCAGCCAGGGAGGCAGTGGGGCCCTTGGATGACCAAGGGGTAAAAGGAGTACTGAAGGATGATAGGGAAATGGCTGAGAAGGTAAATGCATTTTTTGTCTCCGTCTTCACTGTGGAAGATGAGAGGTGCTTGCCCACTCCCGAGCCGCTGAGTTCGGGAGGGGTGTTGAAAGACCTGAGTCAGATTGAGCTGACAAGAGAGGAGGTCCTAAAACTGATAGACAACTTAAAAACTGAGGAAAGGTTAAGGCGCTTAGGGCTCTTTAGCTTGGAGAAACGACGACTGAGGGGTGACATGATTGAGGTTTATAAGATTATGCATGGGAAAGAGCAGGTAGAGAAAGAGGTACTTTTCTCCCTTTCTCACAATACAAGAACTTTTGGGCACTCAATGAAATTGCTGAGTGGTTGGGTTAGAACGGATAAAAGGAAGTACTTCTTCACCCAAAGAGTGATTAACACTTGGAATTCACTGCCACAGGAAGTGGTGGCGGCTACAAGCATGGACGGCTTCAAAAGGGAATTAGATAAGCATATTGAGCAGAGGTCCATCAGTGGCTATTAGCCACAAGGTATAGATAGGGACTCTGGGGCAAGTGATGCTCGTCATCTTGGTGCTTGGGGGGGTCAACAGTGGGATGGCTTCTAATGTCCTGGCCCCACTGGTGGACCTCCTGATGGCACTGGTATTTCTGGCCACTGTGTGATACAGAGTGTTGGACTGGATGGGCCTTTGGCCTGATCCAACATTGGCATCTCTTATGTTCTTATGTTCTTATGTAGTAGAATTATGCCCTTCATTTTTCATTGAATTAAATAGCCAGAATGGTGTAACTCTGCTTAGGATGGCACTGCACATAAACATCATTTTAAATACATGCACAGTCACACACACACCCATTTTGTTCCACTCTATATTTTAAATGTTTGGTTTGGTTTTATAAAATCAGTAATAAACACTATTCTTTTCAGTTATTCAGTTTTTTTTTTGTTTCCACTGGGTTTATTGGACTATTTTTTTCACCCATAATTACTTCTTCTCTATCATATTTGGATTTATGACCCACACATGAGATTGTACCTACCAAACTGCATGTGAAGTATATCCATCGTGTAGACAACTGAAATGCTTTAATGCAGAATGGGCATAGGAAGCCACTTGGAAACCTTCGAAAACATGCAATAGGCATAAATAATATATAACAATAATTAGGGAATCTTTGTATGTTTAATTTGCCATCTGTGAAGGAGTTAAACAACCACCCCTCCTTATAAAGAAAGCAGAGTGGATGTCTATTTTTAAATAGAAACACAGTGTATGGAATAAGGTTGCCAATCAAGGGCATTTGTGGGGTGGGAACATTTTGGGGGTGGAGACTGGGCAAGATGATGTCATGGCTACTGCATATTCTAAGAAACCCCCATTTACTATGTTAAATCTGAAGTGACTCATAGTGTTGCATGCTCTATTGGTATAGATAAGGCACTGGGGCCCCACTTCCATTTTCAGAACAGGAGATAATCCATGATGTTCTAGGAATTTTCAAATATCTATGGTTAAAATCCAAGGAAATTTGAAAATTCATAGAGTTGTCTTGACATCATATCCTGTTTTGAAACTGGAAGTGAAATCAGGACACTCTAGGATTTCCAAATCTCTATGGTTTTTATCATAGTTATCTGAACATTTCTACAGTGTCATGATGTCACTGTAATGCTTCCACCCCAACATCTAATAGGCCTCTTTCAGTGACTAGGGGAGAAGTCATTTTGTTTGAGGAAACTCCAGTCTTCTCAGAAATAATCCCTCATTGCTTACATCCTTTCCTAAGAGGTTTGGGGAAACTTTCCCTCATCAGCTGCCACCACCTCCTGGTCCACTCCTCTCCCATTCTGGTCTGATGCCAGGAGGAGGACCAAAAAGGTCACACACATAGGAACCAAGATAGTCTCTTGGTTCTTAAACAAATGCAAACTTTATTCTACTAACATACCTCTACAGAGAATAAAGACTACAGAACTGTGGTGCAGACACTAATCAAAGAAATGAAACAGAGAAAGATATCTAGCTTATCTTAGCACTTACAATACCTGAACATGTGATGTCACCTCCCTGTTGGTATTTCACACCACCTCACAATACTCCTAAGATGGCGACCGCGGTGGAGCTTGACGAGCATGCTCCCGCAAACTTGGGACTTTAAACATCTTTAAAATATCTCAAAAAAACATTCTCTGCGGCTTCAAGAACGGGGAGAAATAATGCTACACTATATTTATAATTTCTGCTTCCATCTCTTCTGCCGAGCCTTCTGCGGAGCCTCTAGCTCCGTTTGCCCCCGGGACGGCGCAATACCTTTACCACTTACGGGAAGCCGACCGGGCAGGAGACAACCTGAGCGGCCCGGCTGCAGTGACGGAGCCGCGGCGCGAGGTGGAGACTGCCGGGGGGTGAAGTGCCGTCGGCCTGGGTCGTGGGAAGCCGACCGGGCAGGAGACAGCGTGAGCGGCCCGGCTGCATTGACGGAGCCGCGGCGCGAGGTGGAGACTGCCGGGGTGGAGACTGCCGGGAGACTGCTGCGGTGGCCGGGGAGGAGCCGGTGGAGGACGCCGACGGCCGGGAGTGTGGGCCGACATGCAGGCCGGGGGCCGGGGCCTCAGGGAGTCGCGGGGAGAGAGGAGCGGAGCGGCGACGCCGGAACCGAAGGCGGGAGCTCTGGAGGTGAATTGCGGAGTGACGCGGGGGCGAGCGACCGAGGGGGACCTTACCATCGTCTGTCGCCGAGGGCGGCGCGCGATTTGGGGGACGGGAGACGGACTGCGGCGGACGCTGGGCATTGCTGGGAACTGCCGCGTCGACTACTGGACCGGTGGGGTGTTGGGGCCGGTGGGCCCCCGCCCCTCTCCGCGCCTGTCTGCCCCGTCTCCTCTGCGCTTCCTGCCTCCCCGGGTCGTCCGGCCTCCTTGTGCCTTCTCTCCAGTGGCCCTTCCTTGTTTCGTCGTTTGCGCCCCCCGCCTTTGCCTTTGTCTTTGTCTCCGCCTTGGCCTCCTTCGCCCCTGTTCTCCCTTGCGGCTGGTCTGGCTGCTGGGGCCGCCGCTGAGGGGGCGCCGCTGGGGCCTGGCTGCTGGAGGGAGATCTGCAGGACTGCAGCTGGACTGCAGCTAGATGGGTCGACGACCGGCTGGATAAGAACAATGAGAACCGGCTTTGGGCAAGGAGGCAACTTTAGAGATCTTTAACGACTGCCCTATGATGAAGAATTGGAGAGCAGCTTTATCCGCTGCCTTTTAGGGCCGCGGCCCCAATCTTAGCTGACAAGTGATAGTGGAAGTGTTGCCAAATAGGAGTGTGAGTAATTGAGTGGATGTAAGCGTGACTGCTGGTAACCTGTGAGCACCACTGTGTGAGTGAGTGTATGTGCATGAAGTGGGGGGTATGAATTGGCAGTGCGTGTTGCATAGGCTGGTTGTATTGCACTTTTTTTTCGGGGGAGGTAGGAAGAGAGCTGTGAGACCAACTGCACAGACGGTCAGGTGCTTGTGGCGTAGATCGTCCTGTGGCAGCAATGTCCTTACAGCAGATTCCGGTGCTCTTTGGGAGGGGGAAGTATTGCGGTGGGTCCAGGCCAGGGAGAAAAGGAAGGGAGCGGAGAACCATTAGAGCTCGGCACCCTTCCAGCCTGAGGCCCATCCCGAGGGATGCTGGCAGTGGGGCTCGGAGTATGTACCCCCCTCCGACATTGGTGTTGTGCAATGCCAGGTCCATTAATAATAAGACCATGGTCCTTCGGGACTTTATTATAGAACAACATGTGGACCTGGCCTGCATGACCGAGACCTGGGTGCGGGGCGGGGAGACTGTAGCCCTCTCCCAGCTTGCCCCGCCCGGGTTCTCGGTCTACGTCCATGCCGAGGACGCGGCCTCGAGTCGGGCTACGGACCTGGTGGCGTCCATGGCGTCGCTGGGACTCTCCCAATTAATATCTGGCCCCACGCATCAGGCCGGGCACACGCTCGATTTGATCTTCGCGGCGGGAAGTATGGTGGATCCGATTACCTCAATTGAGGTACCATGGTCGGA
>NW_015175361.1:1596616-1596810 GCF_001447785.1 Gekko japonicus | reverse complement strand
CCCCGTTGAGGCGGCGAGCAGATTTGAGCTCGTCCGCGGAGCCTGATGGACCCTATGCGGCTTCAGACGGCCCTGCGGGAGCCGATGCCCCCTGGCGGTTCGTTAGATGAGCTCGTGGACGATTGGCATAGCCGATTCGCTGCAGCCATCGACGTGATCGCTCCTCGGCGCCCTCTGCGCCCTCGCTCAAGGCT
>NW_015175361.1:1537637-1595184 GCF_001447785.1 Gekko japonicus | reverse complement strand
GCTGGTTGCTGGTGTCTCGAAATGGGACCACATCCAGCCTGTGCTCAAAGCGCTGCACTGGCTGCCTATAGCATACCGGATTCGCTTCAAAGTGCTGGTCGTTACCTTTAAAGCCCTACATGGCCAGGGTCCAGCATACCTAAGGGACCGCCTTGCCCCACATAGATCCCAAAGAGCACTTCGGTCGGGGTCGCTACATCGTTTGGCGATCCCGGGCCCGAAAGAGGCCAGGCTTGTTGCCACTAGGGCTAGGTCCTTCTCGGTGGCGGCTCCTATCTGGTGGAATGAGCTCCCGGAGGAGATCAGGGCCCTGCGGGACTTGTTGCAGTTCCGCAGGGCCTGCAAGACGGAGCTCTTCCGCCAGGCTTTTGAATAGGAGCCGCCGCCGTTACCACCACCACCAATGAGGACCGTTTTATAGCACCGCCGGAGGTTGAGTGGCAATGAACATCACGGGGCCACAGTAACCTCCCCTGGAATGGAAAGGATATGAGCAATATGGTGAGTGGGTATCAGTCGCACGGAATCCTTGGGCGCGGCCCATGTGTAAATTGTTTTAAATTGTTTTATTGTATTTTTATTGCACTTTGTGCTCTATGGCTGTAAGCCGCCCTGAGCCCGCACATGCGGGGAGGGTGGGGTATAAATGAAATTAAATAAATAAATAAATAAATAAATATATGCCTACAGAAGATGCTGTCATTCAGATGGATGAGGTTCACCTCCCAATGACATGCATATGAATCACATGTATGTGTAAAAAGGTCTCAGACAATCTGGGTTCTGACTCCAGCAACTCACAGAATTAAGTAGCCAACAGAAGGTAGATTCAGTTCAGTTTTGTTTTGTTTTCTGTTCCTGGCTGTGAAACTATGCCTATCCTGTGAAAACTATGCCTGTCCAGAAAGATGAGGTTCCCCAGTCCCACTGTCTCCCAAACACTGGTAAGTCTCCATAAATGTCTGCCCCTTCCTAAGATGAGCACTTCCCTCTTCTGCTGTTATCTATGACAGTCAATTCCTGTTCCAAAACCAGAAATAACATCCAGACAGTCTCTGCCCACTGCTCTCAGGGGGTGGGTAAAAGAAGCCTGACTGGCAGAAAAATACTAAAATATTTTTTAAAACTATTTCAAAATAGTCTTTAATCCCACTTTTGCACATGAAGAGGCAGACTTATGCCAAGACATAAATACACTGGCATCACGTCTAGTGCGGCTGTTAATTACTTAACTATAAAAAGATTGTCCTTTTTACTGCCTGTCTTTCCCACTGAATATGTGTTAGCAGACTCAAGGAAATAAACTAGTCCTACGAATGCACAGTTGCATTCTGTAAAGTTTACTTTGGCAACAGGATTGCAAGAAGCATTAATTTAACTGCAGCCTTCTATAGCAGAGAGAACTTCAGGATACAAGAATAAAATTCAAGGCAGGAAAGAAATACAGTAAGAAGTAGCGAAGACCAAGAGAAGCATTCATTAAGCTCTGAACAACAGAAAACATGCATTACTGCTCCCACTAAAGTGGACTAAACATGTTCTACCTTGGTATTTATATTGATCAAACTGAGTAGGTTCAGTCACCTCTCCAACAATTAACTGTCCAGCTCCACAACTGAGTGGTTGGGGGACTGCTTTTAAAGGAAATTAAAGACAGAGAACTGTTTCAGACCTTCACCACAGATCTCTTGTGACTCGTTGGGTTTTGCCTCTCTCTTTCTTTTTTCTCTTTGTTACTATCAACAATTTCAGTGCACATGCATTAACATGCTAAAGGCAGCATTTCCCAATTTCAGTGCACATTTCAGTATACATGCATTAACATGCCAAAGGCAGCATTTCCCACCATCTCCTCTCTCAAGGCAGCAGTGCTGTTTGTGTGCATGCCAGCAGGTACAAGAAACTTTTGCTTCAGCTTGTCATCCCAGCAGCTGTACTAATTATCACAGTTTACATATTTAGGGGTAAAAATTATGCTACCTCTTCAGAAGCCTGTCCAAGGTGGCTTACAAAATAATAAAAACAAAAAAAAAATTAAAGATATGAATTAAAATCCAGCACTAAAGCCCACTCTAGCATAAAAAATCATAGACCATATAAGCAGACCATTGACAGTTTAAAATAGGTTTCCAGACTAAAGTAGTATTAAAAGATAAACTTCCTAATTAAAAACCTTAATTTAAAAGCCCAGGGGAAACCTTTTGACCTGGTACCTAAAAGAGAGCAGTGTAGGCGCCAGGGGAACCTCAAGGGAAAGGGCATTTAATAGGCAATGTGGCTGTGCTGAACAAGTTCTGGCTTGGGATGCCACCACCTCCCCACAGAGAGCAGGGCTTGTGAGGCAGATTTTAACTGGTGGGCTGGACAATATGAGAGGAGAGAGTCCTTCAAGTACCATGGGCCCCAAGCCATTTAGGATTTTAAAGGTAAAGCCAGCACTTTGAATTGTGCCCAGAAACAAATGGGCAGCTAGTGCAGTTCTTTCAACATTGAAGTGATACAATCCCAGTATCCCACCCCTAACAATAGCCGAAGTGGACAATTTTCAAAGGAAACCCAAATATATAGTGTGTTACAGTAACCTATGCTGGATGTAATCAGAGCATGGATCACTGTGGTGAGATTATGTGTTTTGAGGAATGGCTGTAACTGGTTATTACCCAAAACTGATAAAAGGCAGTACTTGCCACAGAGGAAATCTGGACCTCCAAGCTCCAAACCTGCTTCTTCATGGGGAGTGCAACACCCTCCAAGACAGGCTGACTCCTTAGTCCTTGAACAACTTTGTCATTGACCAGCAGCACCTTAGTTTTTTATGGATTAAGCTTCAATTTATTGGCCCTCATCCATACCATTACTGTCTCCAGGCACCTGTTCAATACTTCCACAGACTCACCTGATTCTTCTGTGAGGAAAAGTAGAGTTGGATGTCATCTACATATTGATGGCACCTTACCCCAAATCCCCTGATGATCTCTCCCAGTGTTTTAATCAGGATGACAAGATGGAATGCTGTGGAGTCAAGCAAAAAAACAAACAAGCCAACATCACCTTCTGGAATGGGCCAGTCAAGTAAGAGCAGAACCACCAAAGCACAGTACTCACCATTCCCAACTCAGCCAGCCTCTCCAGAAGGATACCATGGTTGATGATATCAAACACTGCAACAGTGCTGGCTACACCCCTCTTTCCACCCTCAGTCTACAGCAAAGCCTCTATGCCTGCATATTTAAAGAAAATATTTTCCTTTGTGGAGCAACAAAGGAAAGAGAATGGCAAAATAGAAGTAACAGCTCATATAGAATCAAATCAAAGTCTTCACCAAACCAGTGCCAGTGATCCAGCAATGTGATTGGTATAAAGCACATGGGGGGGGAGTGAAATCCTCCCTCACACTACAGATTTGTTCCTTGAAGGGGACTGCAACCCCATCCAGAATGGGTAACACCTTAAATTCCAGGTCAGACCTTCCATCCACCAAGAGCACTTTTGTCTTGTTGGAATTGAGCTTCAGTTTATCAGCCCATATTCACTCCAAACTGCGTCCAGGCACCGGTTCAGGGTTTATACAGCTGGAAGTGGGCAATAAAGCTGGGTGTTATCTGCATATTGGTGACAACCCAGCACAAATCTCGAGATGACCTCACCCAGTGGTTTCACGTAGATTTTAAAAAGTATAGAGGACAAGATGGAATAGATTCAGAACATTTTAATCCCGGTGTTATCCATAAATTAAAACTCATTTTAATGGGCCTGTGTGTGTTATTTTTATTTACTTTATTTATAACCCACCTTTCTCCCTGAGAGCCAAGACAGATTACAGAACATAAAATAATGCAATCAGACACCTAAGACATTCAATGAAAAAAGGCAACAGGACTAGCATTACAGATTAATAAAACAATGCAAACCACAAACTATAAGGTAAAGTATACTGCAAACAATGAGTTAATGCATTATTCACCATAGGTGATCAATGGCTGAGAGGTGGCATATAGATTACTGAAATTAATAGCAATTAAATGTATGTGGTGCAGGGGCAAAGCCTCTGTGTAACTTTACCGCACAGGAATGTAAATGGCTACACAGAGGCCCCGTTGCAATACCTCTGCACTACTGCCTTTCCCTTCCTCTCTCTAAAAGCCTATTGGGATAGCAACTGTTGATGAAAGAGTATGAATTTCAGCTATTCTAGAAGAAGTACAAGGTATTCCATTGTGAAATTAAAGTGTTTTTTAAAAGAAACTGCTGTGGTCCGCATCAATGCACCCTCTAAGCAGCGGAGTCTTGTGAGCAAAAAATTCTACTTTGTGAGCTACTGGCATTCAAGTTGTGAGTGAACGATTTGGCTACAGCATAAATTAGTTCGCTCTGGAGCCATCGTTCCTGAGCTAAGACAAAAATGTGTGAGCTGGAAGCTAAAAAACTGTGAGCTAGCTCACACTAACTCATCTTAGAGGGAACACTGGTCAGCATCCTGCTTCTTGAAGCCAGAGCAGGACAAGCTACTGCAGAGTTGACAACTACAGCATCTAACAGATGGAGATGAGCCTTCAGCAATGCCCAGTTGTGGGAAAGAAGCACACAGGCAGGAATTCTTGATGTGAGAAGAGAGGTGTGACAGGCTTACAAGGATTCCTGTTGACCTATCACTGGAGTCATTGGAGAGCACAGAATTAATAGAAAAGGCACATTCCAAGGAGGTAGCCTTGTTAGTCTGATGTTGCCTAAATAAGAAAGAAACCCGAGGCCTCAAAAAGAGTTACAAATCGATTGTGGCAGAAGCTGTCATCCACTTCATTAGATGTTTCAAGTGTAACGGTTTACAGAATTGACACTGTGTGCATGTGATAAAATGGGCTGTGGCACACAAAAGCTTCTGCCACAATAAATTCACTAGTTTTTAAGGAGCTGCACAATTATTAAATGGAAAGCCCACATTGGCACAGTACTGAGTTGAGTGGCTGTTTGTTACCAGCTAACATAGCTTTCTGACTGCTGTACCAATTTGATATTCTTCTACTGTTTTTATTGCTTTTAAACTTTTTGATTGCTAGTTTTCTAGTCATGACTTTGTGGATTTGTCTCAAGCATATGAGAAAACAGGAGGTCAATCAATTAAAGAATGGTCAGTTTAGTACAGTGTTATGCCAAAACAGACCCTGGTTCATAACACTTAGTTGTGAAGTTCTCTTGTAATGTTGGGCCATTCATTTTCTAAGCCTGAGGTAAAGTAACTTGGTGGCAGCAAATGCCCAAAAGGCTCCAAGTGCATCCACCAACTCCCTGATTCACATCATGGTGAATGAAAACTAGCAAAGGTTCCATATTTAGTCTTGCTTTAACAGGTCACCTTTAGACAAACATCTTAATGTGTTTGGAAAAGAATGGAACAACATCAATGTTCCTGTTCCTAAAGAATATGCGTCATCTGTTGGTGCCTTGTTGGAATTCAGTTCCCAATCCAGTTTTCCACTGCAGCATTCATCAGCTCTAAAACTTAATTGATTTTCTAAAAGTACTGGACATTGGCAATATGTTCAAGATTTTAAGCATTACAGTACAGTTACTATGTAATTCATCATTCGTCATTTTAAGAGAGATACAAGTTCAATTACAGCAGAATGAATGGGTGCTCTGTGTGTGTGTGTGTGTGTGTGTGTGTGAGAGAGAGAGAGAGAGAGAGAGAGAGAGAGAGAGAGGTAGGTAGTGAAGCAGAGTCCATCTGTGCACGTTTGTCTTGACTATTACCTAATTCATTTTTAGAAAATTCATTCAGAAGAGTAGATGAGAGCAATAGAACCAAATGTATGCAATCATATCAGACGTTCAGGAGCAGATTGGGAGGTTTATTCCATCTGTAGTTTACAGCAGAACACAGGCCATATTTTAGATCTCTGGTCTTCACAGGTTGAGAGCAGAGGGGTTTACACTGTGTATCTTTTTACAGAGTCGGATTTGAGTATCTATGAAAAACAAAGCTAAAAATGAACACATTTCAGTTCCAATCTTTATGTGAGTTTCTGGAAACCAGTTCCATCCTTCTTCATCTATTCTATATTCAGATATGTCAGAAAAGACCACAAGAAAATAAATGGTAGCTAATAAAATGCCATTGTTACAGAAGTATTTGAGACAAAGTCAAACTAATATTAAATATATTCATTAGTAGAATTTATCCTGGAGAAGGAACAGCTAATTCCATTAGAAGTTAGTATTTGAGTTAAAATTTATCAGGAAAAATGATGTGGGAAGCCTAGGGACTCCTATTAGTCTTTTACAACAAGCGAGTTGCACCAAAAAAATTAGAAGGTGGGTAGATAAAACCACTCTACTGGTTTTTGGCAGAAAGCAGAATGAGTGTCCCAGCTCCAGAGGGGATCATGGAAGACCGACTGGGTTCCATAAGTCATTCTGATCCAGCCAGGGAAAGATAATAGCACAGTCTATTCCGGATCAGAAGACTTTAATTTGAGTGCAGTATAGGACATGATACTTCACTCTAAGCAGCAGGGATGAAAAGGTGATGGTATTCCTCAATGGGTACGTTCAGATGCACTGTTTGATCTGGTGTCATCACACTTCAGCAACGGATTTTATCTGCATGATCACACAGTCAACATCTGCCTCCCATCCCCAGCCATTGGTTTCTGGCTCAAAACCGCTTTAACCCGAAGTATTTTGTTACCAGGTCCCAAAGTGGTGTTTTCTCAGCTCTCTCATTTAAAGCCGCATTTTCCTCCTGTGTGATTGCTCCTCTGGTGTCAAGCCACTTCCCATTCAAACCCCCTCTCCGCTCAAAAGCTGCCCGAGGCTTCTGCTTTTCACCCACCATTTTTTTTAATGCATTGGCGGTGTGTGCATAGGTGGAGCTCTGCCAGTGTGTTTCGAAAACTGACATCTAAACGGTTACTTGTTTTAGCGTTTAGATGAGTTCGGGATCTCATAAAAGCTATTTTCACTTCAAATGTTTAAAGGGAAGTGTTTTGTGGGAGGGGTTGGATTGATTCGACCTGGTGGTTCTGTGCATGCACCATGATAGTCCCCCCCCCCCATTCTACAGAGGGGTGCCTATGTAGTAGGGACAGGACTATAAAATTTTCCCCCTTTTTGATTATTCATATTTCTCTGGTTTTTATAGATTTATTCTTAAATCACATTTTATTAGGATGTTAGAAAGGCCTGTTATATAGAAGGCTTTCCTCTTGTAGGTCTGATGTTGTTAACAGACAACATAATAGGTACAAAGTTCATGATTCTGTAGTTCTTAAGGGCAAAACCTTGTAATGTCTTGGTCAGAGACGATTTTAGTCTCGTATCAGTAATAAATACTTTTGTTTAGGGTATGAAGAATCCTTGCCCATTATCATTTAGGTTAGGCTAAGTAAACACTTAGGTTTTACTTAGATTTGACGTAGATATATGTTTCTTTACATCTGACAAATCGGAGGCTTATTACTCAAATTACCACTGTCTTTTGTAACCAATTATGCTTTTTGAATATTGTCTTCTTGATGATGTCAGTCCATGTATAAAATATCATGTACTTCCTGAATATGTTCAGAATATGTTCAAGAAGAAGATGAAGAAAAAAAGAAGAAAGTTGTCAATTGTTGATGAGTTATTGAGTCCAATGGTTTTTCCTGTTAACTGAAGCATATTCCCTGAATATGCTGAGAATAAAGTAGTCAATTTTGGATGGACTATTTGGTCCAATTGTTTTTCTGTTAATTGAAATAAAACATAGATCTTCCTCCTAATTTGAATTCATTTTTGACATGCAGTCTAATATGTACAACATCTATGTGCATGCAAAAACTGGGAAAAAATTAAAAAACCCGCCGGCACACACTTCCGCACATCGGTAGTGTAGACACTGGGAAGCAACGTGACTGCGCGGTGAGGCAGGATAAGAGAGGTAAGTGTGAACATGATTATCCAGATCAAATATAATCCGGTTAGAACTGGAGCAGTTTAACCTGCTCTCAGCATGCCGTCTAACCGCACCCAACATGTATCTGAAGGTCTCTGATCCACCACAGGGGGAAGGATGCTTTGCCCTCACTGGATTGGAAGGATTAGCCATATCCCAGAATGAAAGCCATTCAACTGAAAAACAGTCACTTCACTGGATGAGCATCCAATCATCAGCCAGTGGCACAGGTCAAGCACCTAAGTGTCCTCCACTCTCAACCTATACCACTCAGGACCTGCTTGGGGTAAGCAAAATATTTTGATCCAACCATCATGGTAATATGAACAGGCTTTTCAACTTTCTAAACAATTATTTATTTAGCACATTTGTGTTCTGCTTTTCCTCTGAGGCATTTTTTAAAGACTGCCTTAAAATTCACTTGCATTACCCAATGTTACTGTGTTTTCCCCCTGTGTTCAGACAACTTCAGAAACATCCCAGTGCTGTCCCATTTCTTCCCCATTCCTTCCCAAACTGGTTTCTCCTCTTTTTTTTAAGAGCAAAATGTATTCACAAGAAAGCATCTTCCTTGGAATCTAAACATTATTTTTCCCATCCGTAACTTCCACCAAAACCCATCCACCAAAAGCTGCCCAGAAAAGATGAGTTTAGGTGGCTATCACATACCAGAGTTCCAGCATTTCAGCACTGGACAGCACCTGTGCTGGGGGGGAAAGTACACCCCCTTGTGAGGCCCTGTACCAGCAGCCAATCATTGCGTTCCTTGGCATTTCTTCATTCACACTCAAGAGCACATTCTTGTACATCCCTGGCTTCCACTTTCAAATGCATTTTGCAATGTGTGCAGATAGCCACAAAGCTTGAAAGTGAAACAAATGAGTAAGTCTGCCAGTGTTTGTGGGGTCTTCCTGGAGAGAACAGGATAATATTGACTTGGTTTCGATTTGGTGTAAGAAGAAAGTACAGGAGGTGCTCCATGCATCCCATAGCATTACAAACTATGATTTCTTGAACTGGATCATGAAGGAAATGGCAGCTCACAGCCACAACAGAACCATGGAGGAATGCAGGACCAAAACAAAGACCATGTGTCTGGAGTACAAGAAGATTGTAGCCATCAACAACCAGTCTGGAAATGATCCAGTGACCTACCCTTTTTATTTGGAGCTGTATTGCATTCTGCATGGGGATGCCAGCATGAAACCAAGGAGAACAGTTCAAAGCTTGGTTTCATAACCTCATGAGACAGCCAGCTGTGCCCATGCAGCTGCAGGAGGGATCCAAGGAAGTTTTCACACCCAATCTGGATACCATTACCTATGATGACATATGTGAGTCTTCTGCAGGAAATGCTGATACATTCATTGTAGGGTTGCCAGGTCCCACCTGAAGATTTGGGGTTGGGGTCTGGGGAGGACAGGGTCATCAAAGGGGTAGAAGGCATGTTCTCCAGGGAATAACAGAGGGGTGCAGGGTTGGGGAATAAAGCAAACCCAGGAGATATCCCGCTGCAGGGCCACTGTAGCCAGGTCTCAAAGTTCACAAGGACTGTGTCCCACCATGAAACTTTTGGAGTGGAGCCTGGGAAGGGCAAGAACATCTGAGGGGTACATTGTCGAAAAGCTTAACTTCTAAAGCCTCCTATGTCTACTAGTCATAGAGATCTCTGAATCCTGTAAATGAGCTGTACTTCTGTGGGATCCCACCTGAAGGCTGGCATTCCCAAGAGAGGCATTGCCATGGTATTATGCCAATGATCCACCTAAAAACCACCATGCTCTCCAGGGGACAATGGGGGGGGGGCTGGGAGGGCAACATTCAAGGAGTCAAATCAGCTCTGGGCCCTGCTAAGCCAGTTATGTGGTCTACACCAACTGCATGTTTAAAAATCAACCTTGAACTATTCTGACTGTGGCCACTAGGGGCACAGGAATGTCAATGGTGATGCCAGTCTCAAGGTGGGGCCTGAAGTTTCTCCATTAACAATGCAGACATTCTAGTCTTCCACAGGGAACTAATCATGTTCTCAGACGGCCAGGTCCCACCTGCCCAACAGCAGAGAACTGAGAGGGAAGATGTTGACAGAGCCAGGCTGTTGCCGTCCAGAAAATTAGCAGGTGGAGACCAGATAGGACTAGGACCCCTGTGGGGTTTAATGCCAGAAAGATCACCTTCAGAAGCATCCCTTTTCTTCATGGATACTGATTTCAGTTGCCTGGAGATCCCTAGTAAACCCAGAAGATATCCAACCAGCCTCAGGAGCATGGCATCCCTCCTTTCTCCCTGATTTTGCTTTGGTCTCTGTGTTTTTTATCTTGGTTGTATACAACCTTAATTTAAATTTAAACAACTAATTCTTTCACAGAACTACCCTACACACAAAATGGTGATACTGAAGATGGAGCAGATGGAGCAGTTGAAACACAGATAATTTCCCAGAATTTCCTGGAAAGTACGATGGAGAGATTCGTTGGTGGAATGGGATTTTTTTTGGGGGGAAAGGAACAATTGGGAGTCTTTAAACATGATTCCTTTAGAAGGCTTGATGGGTGTGCTCTGACCTTGGTATGGTTGTGGTATTCCCCTGGGAGTGTTTTTCCCAGTTTTGCATATCTTTATTCCATATGTTGGTGGCCTGGTGCACCTTTCACTTTTTTGGCTGTGGATCACTGCAGCCAGCAGAAAGGAATGGGGGAAGTGCCTTCCTGGGGGCACCTGACCTCCACCTTTCTGCTGGCTGTGAATTAGAAGTGGCGGGGAGCAAAACTTGAATGTTAGATGGCTGGGAGCCATTTAAACCCGCCTGATCTGCTCCCTGCCACCTCAAAGTAATGGAATGTTACGAAATCAGGGTGCCCCTATGATGTCAACTGGCCAAGATTTTACTTTAAAAAGAGGAAATGAATTATACCCAATTGAAAAATATCCTTTTGGTAGCATAAAGTTGGCACTGACCAAAATTAATTTGGGTTCTGGACTAGTAACTCCCTCCAATGTTTAAAAAACACAATTTTAGGAATTTATTAAAAAAATAGGTAAAAGTTCCCTTGCTCGAAAGCCAGTCGAATCCGACTCTAGGGTTGCAGTGCTCATCTCCGTTTCAAAGCCAAAGAGCCAGCGCTGTCCAAAGACGTTCCCGTGGTCATGTGGCCAGCATGACTAAACACCAAACATAAAAACATTCAAGTAGGGGAATAGAGTGTACAATGGGACAAAGACAAAACAACAAACCTATCTAACTAACCTCTAGTCACTGACTCTAAATGGCTTACAGCTCCAAGGCTCTAGCAGACATCTTGAATAGCAGTCTTTCCAGCAGCAGATAATACAGGAAAGTGGAAGTTCAGAAGAGAGGGAAGGTCCTTCTTCCAGCTTCACATCTTTTTCACAAGTCTGCAACCATCAACATGATGTTAGTTTCGCTGTGTGTCACTTCATTCTGTCCCCCCTGGCTTCCTTGCCCTATATGCTAGCCCAGCTGTCACTTGCTAATTAAGCAACCAATCAGCATGGTCAATTACTTAATCAAGCCGATCTAAGATGAAATCTAGATCACTAGCTGTCAAACTGACATTTGAGCTGTAATATTGTGTAGATGACCAACTGTCAAGCAATTACTCTGATAGTTCCCAGCTGTTAGCAATTCCACTGTAAGATAACTTCATACAGGTGCTGCTAAGCAGAAAACGTCAATGTCTTAAGGAACAATCCAGAAAATACTTATACATGGGGTTCTGATTTTCACAAGACATTAATGTAACAATAAATGTAAACACTTACATACAACTGTGGAATCATTTTCATGACAAGGAACAGCTTTGCCAGCAGGTTATTTGCTTGTCATACATTTCATAACCACACCTTGTCCGGGAAAAAGTGGCAATAGTGCTGCATTTATGAAACAGATAGGTAGACTAGTATTTCAAATTTCTCCCTACATGGGAACATAATCTCTCTTTCTCTCACCAGTTTGGTGTAGTGGCTAGGAGTGCGGACTCTAATTTGGGAGAGCTGGGTTTGATTCCCCACTTCTCCACATGCAGCTGCTGGTGTGATCTTGGGTCAGTCATAAGTTCTCTCAGAGCAGTCCTTAAAAGAGCTCTCTGAGACCCACCTACTTGACAGGGTGTCTGTTGTGGGGAAAGGAGGAGAAGGAGATTGTAAACCACTCTAAGTGAGGGGTGGGGTATAAATCCAATCTCTCTCTCTCTCTCTCTCTCTCTCTCTCTCTCTCTCTCTCTTACACACACACACACACACACACACACTTACTTACTTTAGAAATACAAATATCTTGCTATGCCTTGGCAATTGATTTTTCATGTTTGGAACTTCAGGAAATATAAAAGAAACAGGACCAGGTTAGGGAAGTATCACCTGTAGAATGCTTGTTTGTTTTGCAGCTGTGAAAGGCACAGGAGTCCAGGGGGAAAACTGGCAGTTCTGTATAGAGAAGTGTTCAGATAATTAAGCTACAGCTGTGTCCCCAGTTTAGCTGTGCTGCTATTTATATGTTTAATGTTCAATATAACCATAAATATTTTACCACTCAGTATAGCCTGTGATGTGTTTCATGTATCAGAAGTAAAATGGAACAAAATGGCCTTTATAATGGAATGGGATTGGAGTTTACTGCAATGATCGTTCTCCATATCCACCTGTTTTTACTGCAATATCTTCTGCGTCTCTGACTCCACTTACTACTTTGTATACATTGTGTTAGGCAGCTTGTTATTTGCATTGTCTTTTAATTCTGTATTGTGAATTAAGCTGTATGAGTATGTTGTTTTTAGTCTATAACCCACCTTGAGTCTCAGGTGGGCTACAAAATAAATGAATGAATAACTCCCCCCCAAAAAAGAATAAGCACAAACACACATAGCCATGTGAATATTAATGGCATCTCTTCTGAACATATGTCCGTTATGCCTAATGATGAAAATGGTTTAATTTAACATGGGGATATATTGGTCTGAATATGACATGGATATACTATGGCAGAATAAGATGCACCTAATGTATGAATGATATCCTGCAAATATCCCTTAGCAGAACAGGGGGAGATGGGAAATAGTCTCAAACTGCAAAAACTGGACATAGTTCTAAACGACAGGCACTTTCACATTTGCTGAATAATGCACTTTCAATCCACTTTGGATGCACTTGAGTGATTGTTTGCAATTGGACTTTACTGTTTTACACAATAAAATCCAGTTTCAATGTACATCAAAAGTAGATTAAAAGTGCATCATTCAGCATGTATGAAAGCCCCCTAATAGTATCTAACTAGAGGCATATAACTGTGTCCTGGAGTACAGCTTCATATTTTTAATTAGATCTGCTCTTTTTAGATAGTGTTTGAATCTTTCAAGTTCACAAGTATATTGCCAGGGCTAAATGGTGTTCTTGTATTACATGCCCTTCACTTTGATCTATCTTTGCAGATGAAGATAAGCTTTGGATGATAAAGGACAACAAAGGATTTGTATTCATTACTGTCAGTTTTGTGCTTCCAAATTCCTTTCTAAAATAGCCCTTCAAAAAGTGAGTGTTTAAATATACAGTTATATATGGTCACACAAGATGGTTGAGAAAATGAGAAGCTGTGAATCATTCATATAGTAATCAAAAGATGCCATGTATGGTACATGACAACCAAAAGAGTCCTCATTGATTTTTATTATACTCCTTAAATCTGGGCTATAGATCTTGTGGGAACATTTTTGTTATGCTGATAAAATCAGATCCCACTGCAGTCTGTAAATTCTTCCTTACTAACTGGAAGGCTATGAATTCCAGCAACCAACCATTTTTGTATGACCTTTAGATGGTAACAAACATATGAAGCTGACCCGTAATGAATTGATCATGGCCAGGATTGTCTACTGGCAGTCTTGTGTAGGGTATTTCCCAGCATTACTAATTAAGACCCTTTAGCTGGAGAACCCAGAGACTGAGCCTGGAACCTTATATATATTGTCGACCGCTGAACTATGAACCTTCCGCATATTGAAAAAATATTTAGCACTCACATACCAATATCAGGCATTTAGAGCACTTTTAATAAATTATCTTATTGTAATCCTTACAAAAGAACTATAAAAGCTCAGTATTCCCATTCTATATGTAGGGTTGCCTGTTGCGCGGTGCGCTTATGGCGGCCTGATGCCAGTAGAAGTTATTTACCAGCCTCCAGGACTATTTCAGCCACACCAACCTTTTCAGCCACACTCCAGCAGTCAGCAGTACATCCAGCATATATAGTACCACGCTACACAGTTCTTTGTGGTGAACTATATACAGTTTATTCACAGAATATACAATGCTCCGTCAAAGTGCTTCGCCAAACGCCGTGATTCACAAAAGGAATACTTTGGACTGCACTTGTCTACTATTATACATATTTACAACCAATCAGCATTGAGCTGAGTCATGCCTGTGGCCTCACACCATAAACTGGTCTAAACCGGCCAGGACAGGCTTCCAGCAGTCTCACTGCTGTCACTTAGATCATGCAGATCTGACAGTTCATCTGACAGTTTATATTAACAGTCCAACATTGCCAACTTCCAGGTGGTGGCTGGAGATCTTCTGCTGTTACAATTGATCTCCAGGTGACAGACATCAGTTCACCTGGAGAAAATAGCCACTTTGGGAGGTGAAGTCTATGGCATTATACCTAACTGAAGTCCCTCCCCTCCCCAAACTTTGCCATCCTCAGGCTCCACCCTAGGGTTGCCAACCTCCAGGTGGTTGTATAAATATAAAGACACTCGGTGAATGAATTACGAATATAAACAGATAAATTATATTGTATGAAACAACTCAAACATTTTGAAATCTTTGTTAAAGAACCCTTATATATTTTTTTTTTACAGCGCTAGGAACAAAACGTACTTGATACAAAGGGAGAATACAATTAGAGTCCACAATTCCTTTGTATAAAAAACTTCAGGAGTGCAATAGTTCCACATCATATGTGAGTACAGCTATAAATATGTATAAATATTTATAAATATTACCAGACGTATAATCTCTAGTGTCTCTATTGAGTTTTTCAATCTTTTCTGCTCTTGTTTTAGACTTAAAGCTTTTTACTTGCGCTTCCAAATCTTTAATTTTCTGTTCATAAGCAGAGGAAGGATTTTTATCTTTCAAAGTTGTGGTAGCCAGGTCAATATCCGTTTTTAAAGAAGTAACCCAACACAGAGCTGACAACCCTAATCCACCCCCAAAATATTCAGGTATTTCCCAACCCAGAGCTGACAATCTTACATATTGTGTGTAGGGGAGGAGGCTGTGAGTTGGTCACTTGTCTAAGGTGACTTAGAGAGATCATTGCAAAGGAAAACTTTGAACCAGATTGATTGCATGTGCTGTCTGTTATGCCACTCTACCATTCAGCTGTATTGATTTTTAGGAACTAGTTCGTGTTTACTAGGACCTCTTTCTGAAAACTCACTGCCCCATTTTGTTTTTGATGGATGCTTTGTTAAAAAGCAAAATTGGAAACATAAGTTGGAATTTAGAATTCTTTCTGTCTATGGATACATATTAAAATGGATAATGAGATAGAGATGCAATTACAGAAGTAGCTATGATTATCTTCTCTGATTGGTTTCATTGGCAAGAACAATGTGATCACATGCACTCCTATTGAGTTCAGTGGAGTACACCTTTAGTCCAATTAACGTTCTCTGGTTTGGGCCCCTGGTATATCCCCAGCAAGGGCAGTACTCCATCAGTTTTTGCAATCCAGCTTCATCTCAGAATGTTATCTGAGAAAGCTGATGAATGCCTGACCTATTCCAATTAAACATAAGAACTTGTATGAATCAATGGGAGTCCTTCCAGAGGTCTCTTCCCATGCATACAAAGTGTAATATTAGAATTAGTACTAAAGGGAAAGAAACACAGCAACAACAGTGCAAGGCAGAGAAACAAAAGCCAACCTTTCTCAAAGGGAAAAAAATCTTAAGTAAATAAAGTAATTGGGGTCTGATCACAAATTTGATAGTAGGGACAGGCTGTCCATTAAGGCTGCCTGGAAAAAGTCCTGTGGACCAATGGCCTGGGTGGCTGCTCCCACAACAGGACTGACCCCAAGTGAGGGGCAGGGGCATTCTGCTGTGAGGTGCAACCCTTTTCTTGCAAGGGAGGAGATTGACTGGCCTGATGGTCCTATCCCACCCAGCACAGGATGCAGTAAGACATGACAATGGATGCACCTGGTCCGGGCTTGCCCAGACCCATGGTGAGGGATGTTCTTCATCTGGCATGGCTGATAACATGGGGCTGGTTAGGCAGTCTCATTCTCTGCCCCTCTCTCCATTCAGGGTAGGGCCAGGGCAGGTGGGAGGCAGGACTAGGAAGGATTGTGGGTAGGCCCTTTTCCAGGGACATTTCTGTTGCCCCATTTTTATTTACAACATTTGTACCCACCTTTCTGCCCTCATCAGGGCCACCAAGGCAGCTAATAGATAAAAACATACATAATAAAAACTCAAAAACCATTAAAATCAAGCAAAAATGTATCATTCATACAAATACAATACAATAAAAACACACATATAATAATCAATTTAAAACAGGGCAGGAAGGAGGGATCCCTGAGGGAATGCCAGAGGAAGAAGCAAGTATTCATCTTCCAGCAGATGATGACAACAGAAGGGGACAGGCAAGTCTCTCTGGGGAGACAGCTCCAAAGTTTTGATGCCATGTCCAAGAAGGCCTTCTTCTGGGTTCCCACCCACCTAAGCTCAGAAGGCAGTGACTCAGAAGATGGCTGTAGAGGTCAGGTAGCTTCATACAGAAGTAGGCAGTCTTTCAGGTATGCTGCTCCCAGCCATGTAAAGTTTTACATGTCAAGACCAGCACTTTGAATTGTGTTCAGAAACAAATACGGAGCCAGTCTAGATACATCAACACTGACGTGATATGGTTCATATGGCCCACCCTGACAGGATCATTCTGCGCCAACTGAAGTTTCCAAACACTTCCCAAGAGCAGCTCTTGGCAAAATGTCTTGCAGTGATCTAATCTAGAACGTAACTGTATAGGAAAATTGATTTCTAAAGCCTTCATGTATCCCTTGTGATCTTTAGAAGTTTCATGTTTCCCTTGTGTGATTCCTAGAAGTTTCAGGTTTCCCTTTGGAATGTATCTGGCTTGACCATTTGTCCAGATTGCCCCCATAAATCCAGATGCCTCAGTGAAGCATGGCAGAGATGCACAGTAGGCTCCTGGATGGGAGGGGGACATGGATCAGTTTACTGCCGAGGCTGGTCTATGAAACCCCACCTTTCCCCACCCTGTTGCCATGACAAACACCTAATTTGGAAAGTACCTATCTCATTGGATTGGCTAATGGCCAAAGCTAATTCTAATGAGATTGGGGGTCAAATTGGCTAGCACAGAGAGTGGAGCTCACTTTCTGGCTTGCTCTCTCCCTGTGCCTGGATGTAACCTGACATGCTGTCTGCCATGGGGTGAGACAGACAAAGGATTCATTTGGTGAGCTGACCACGTGGCTCTGCTTGGACAAAGATGGGACTTAGATGGACTTGTTACAATGGACTGTCTTGAACTATGGAACACCCTGGTAACTATGTAGATCTTTAATGTTTAGTAAGGGCCACAGAGCCATAGGATTTCTTGTTTTAATGTCTTTTCTAGTCTAATTGCAAGTTCTGTGTCAAATAAACTTTATTCTGTTTATAACTTGTGTGATGATTGATGGGCAAACTGACTCTAAGGCTAAATCCTTGGGCCTAGCTGGCTGTGCTACCATTAAATCTTAATAGTGCATCTCTGAGGAGGTGTGGAGCTGGGCATAGTTGTATTGTATTGTGAAAAGGCAGGAGTTCTCCCCTCATTCCTGGGCAGGCGTGGGGGTAGGATCCTGTACATGGTGGCAGCGGTGGGCTCAATGAACTGGAGCCATATATATTTGTGTCTTTTATGGTTTCATAGAGTTTTCAGGCTGAATGCTAGCAGCGATGTACCTAGTGTGATGATGTCACTTCCAGGTGATGTTTCATGTGCTATTCCAGCTATGCATGCACATGAAACTCCCAGACCAGGAGCTTCTCTCTCCCCCCCCCCCCCGGAAAGACATCCTAGTGACCCTACACCTTGGCAATAGTTGTCAGCCACGTATCCAGAAATGGGCCTGGGCCCAAGAGTACACCCATACTATGGTCCCCTTCCTTCAAGGGGACTGCAACCACATCCAGAATGGGAGATACCCTAAATCCTGAGTCAGACCTTTCACTCACCAGGAGCACTTCTATCTGTCGGCATACATACCTAGGTAAGACATCAGACCTGGTGATCACACTCATCTATTTGACAGCTATGACAACCACAGAGGTCAAAACAGACCGGTTCTAGCAGGAGCTGAACAGCTCAGTAACAATGACTCAGCGGTGTGTGCTGATTTGCTGTACCTTGTATAAAAGTGTGAAGTGTCTTTATGATTTTCCCCCTTCTCCTCTATGACTGTATTGCAGAGCACTTTGTCAGTAAGTTCCAAATTATATATACTTGTAAATAATTTGTAAATAGTTAAGCACTGGACTGTGTCTGTGTGGCTTGCTATTGCTAGCACTCGGCTGGCACAACTGGGCATCACGGTCACCAACTGTGTACAACTAAACACTCTGTGCGACACTACCTTCATCTCCCTCTGCTTTGCCTTCTCAGTTTTTATTTTACAGGAATAGGTGGGATGGCAGGAGTTTAGAGCTTGCTCTGCCTATGCAGATGAGGCATGAAATCCCAGCCTTACTTTTTCTTCTACTCCTTGGTGTCTCTCTGTGTGTTCTAGTTTATCCAATGCTGGTGCATCTGCAGGGGGAAAATCCTCTGTATGGGGTTGGCTTTTGAACTCTTCGGGAAAACAGGATTGTCATTTTGCAGAGTTGAGAGTTCTTAATTTTCTTCCCTACCTCCTTCCCACAAAGATCTTTCTTCGCTTCCTGCTGGTATCATTTTGCAGCTGTGCACTATTCTCTGTAATAGGATGTAGTTTTGCAGTACAATCCTTGGCTTGTTTACTCAGTAGTAAGCCCCACAATATTCAGTTAGGCTTACACCCAGGCAAGTATACCTAGGAATCTTATGCACACTTACCCGGGAATAAGAGTAATTGAATATAGTAGGGCTTATGATTAGACATGCAGAAGATAAACTGCAGATCACTCCTGGAGCCCACTATAGGCTGAGTATACTGCAGTGACTCTCAACACATCCAGAAACCTGGGCAGAATCATAGAATCACACATTTGGAAGGGACCATACACGCCATCTAGCCCAACCCCCTGCTCAATGCAGGATCGGCCTAGAATACCCCTGACAAGGGCCTGCTATTGAAAATGTTTATTTACATGTTGACTTCATTTATACCACATTTTTCTCCACATTTGGGGACCCAAAATGGTTTACATCATTCTCCTCTCCTTTACTTTATCCTCACAACAAACCTGTGAGGGATAATAGGATAAGAGCATGCAAATGGCCCAAGGTCACCCAACAAACTTCTTTAGCAGCCCCATGTCAAGTTCCAATTTCCCTTTGCAATGACAAGTCCCAAAGTCATTACAATGTGCATTTATGTGTTCCCTCTACAAATCTTTGGCTGATACTGATGAAGACAGATAAATGCTAATGACATCATAGCTGTATCTACACATCATTGGATAGTATCCTATTGTTGTACTATAGCACTCGTTCACAACTGGATTTTCCAGTGAGGAGAAGACAAGCCAGTTGTGAATGAGTGCTGTGGCCCAACAAAAGCATAGTATCCAAAGATGTGTGAGTGCAGCCCAAGGCATAGAGGTATAGTTTCAGGTTTTGGTGGCAGGCAGCCAGTGAACCTTTAATATTTTTTTTCAAAGGCTGCTACAGAGCTCCTGGAAGAACACACAAGGAATACTTCAGATCCCCTTCTGTGTCATCTGACCCAGGCCTTCCTATGCAGTCCAGGTAATGAAAAGTTTTATTCCTGAAACCCTGAAAACCAAAAGACTGTAATATAGAAGCCACTCTGAATAGAAGCAACTGGGTGTGATAACCTCCTGCCTTTGATAATGAGGGTGAAAGTGTTTATTTCATTATTTTTATTATAGGTTTTCTGGCTGGATAGTTAACTAATGACTCATTGTGATTTTACTGCAGCCATTGCCACCAATTAATTCTGCTAGCCGGTAATGAGGGATGCCTCTTCCCTCCAGATACTGCACTCTTCTGACTCATATAAAGTATATGATTTACAAGATCAAGATTTCAAAAAATTACAGGGCAGTACAGAGCAAGATTTTTTTAAAAAAAATAAGGGGCAGTGCAGAGATCTGGTGCCTGCTCTAGGGGCGTTTATGAAACAGTGATTCCATAGTTTCATTATTTCATGTCATCTGAAATAAGCGGCAGCATCTGTTATATTTAATGGAACTGTCAATGTCTGGAAACAGGGACAACTTTAAAAATAAGGGGCATGCACAGCAGCTATAAATAGCTGCAGGAAACTTGGGGAGAGACTACCAAAAGTTGGCTTGAATGTTTTGTGAGGAAATTATGAATAGCACTTTGAATTCACAGGCACTCTACAGGCTCCAATGATTCGAGTCTATCTCTGCAGATTATTACATGATAGGATGGCAAGGTGCACTAGAGGACAGGCTCCTCTGACGGTAAAAGAAAGAATTTGAGCAGGTAGTGTTGTCATGTGGGGAGCAGAAGGAGAGGAAGGATTCATTGATTCATGCACATTTTCTATTCAATGCTTAAAGGTACGAAAACCCTGAGTGAAATGCTCACAGTTTTAAAGGGGAAATGACACATTTGTTATAGCATTATTTGTCATCCCAGTGCCAAGAGGAGGGGAGAGGGTGAAGAAGGCAAGGGATCCCTCCTCCATTCATACCTCAATAAACACACTTACAACTCAGTTTTTGGAATAAATTTGGCCATAACTTTATTTGTTATAGCTGTAAGAAGCCTTGGCACAGCATGGGGCCCCAGATCCTGGCATCAACTGACCTGCCTGCCAGTCAATGAACTCCCACCCCACTACAGCCCACCTGCTGAGATGAGGGAACCATGGGATGACAGGATGCTGGATCCCACAAGGATGACCACCACTACGTGGTCACCCCTGCCACTTGAGCATGAGGGTAACCCCAGGCAGCCCGCAAGCTGGCCATGCCCCTGAAAACCCTCACCCCAAGATCCCTTAAGGGGATCCCTGTACTCAGGGGAAAAGGACACGCAGGCAGATTTTTCTAGAAATGATTCAACCTTCATGCTGACACAGCCTCCCCATGTTGTGACAGTTAAACTGAAGCAAATCTTAATTACCACTGCATTACCTCCCCCTGTAGTGACAGAGCCCCTATGCCCCACATGTAGTTCCTCCCAAAGCAGAAACACAAAGGGAGGAATGGGTGGACAAAAAAATCCACATGGCCAGGTGAGTTCCCAAGTGGCTTTAAATCTCCCTCCCCCCAATTGGCCCCACCTCATGTTCTCTCCCACGATCCAGTTCCAGGCCTACAGCTGGCCATGCACCGGGAAGGAACAGGCCTGAAACTTGCACCATTGCAGCTGCCCAGCCCCCTCGGCTGGCCACACAGCTTGGCCTTCCTAGCCAGACACAGCCAGTCCCAGCCAAAATCACATTCTTTACTCCCCCCCCCGCCCACCAGACAAATGGGACCCACAGGTGAGTCAGAGTTTCTGTACCAGGTCAAAATGACCTGTCCTGGGTTGGAGCCTACAAAATGCAAACACAAGAAGCTCATGGATTTCCCTATCTTTTCTTTCCTCAGCAACTTTGTGGCCAGCAGTCAGTGCTGAGAGCTGACATGTTGCATGGTGGAATGCAGGGGGAAGGGGGAATTGGGCAAAAGCACCACCCTTTTTCTTGCAGCGGCATGCAAAGTTCAACTGAGCAAACTCTTTGCTAGTACCAAAAAAAGGTGGGTCATCTCTCTGGATTCCCATTTTTCACTTCCTGACTTCCTGACCATTGGCACCAGTTTATCAGGACCTACTGGTGGATGGTTAGGAAGACCCACCTTCAGTCTGACCAATCTGACCACTAGTGAAGGGCGGGGTATAAATCCAATCTCCTCCTCCTCCTCCTCCTCCTCCTCCTCCTCCTCCTCTTCTTCTTCTTCTTCTTCTTCTTCTTCAATATGAGTTGCATTCACTAAACTGCCTCCATCCAACATTTTCTAGTCCACTGATACTGATAGACTTTGCTTAACTTTGTGTTCATTGTTTAAATGGGGTTCAAAGTCCAGCACATTTTACAGTGTGATTATAGTACTTAATTGAGTCTTCAGTTTTGTATACACACATCAGACCCAGTACAAACCCTTCACATCTTTTAGAATCAATATGTATGCGCATAATTCATCAATGAGCTTGAAATCAACATTACTGACAGTGTATAATAATAAAAAGCTTGCACAGACTTTCCTAAAGTTTGCTGTTGCAAGAGCAATTTTAGTGTCTCCAAATATATTTGTGTCTTTTATTTATTTATAGAATAGAGTGAGTTCTGTGAAGATAACTACTGACAGAAGTAAATTGATTGTTTGAAGAACAGCAGTGTATCAAAGTGTTGAGGAGGAGCCATAGCTCAGTCAAAGGGGATATGCTTGCCAACATAAGAGCCAAGAGCCAATCTCAGCCTATTAACTCCAGTTAAAAGTATCTCAAGTAGCAGAGCTGGAAGATCCTTTTTTCTGCTTGAGACTTGGAAAGCTGTTGTAAGACTAGACAATACTGGATAAGAGGGGTCAACACTCTGATTCAGTAAAAGGCAGATTCATAGATTAACTCATCTCATCTTTGTTAATGTTATACGTGCATATAATTCATAAATCAAGCTCCAGACTTCAGTTTCTGATTTGCAGTCTGTCACTCTACATCCAAGGATTTCTTGACTCCTGTGTCAATCCACTAAGAGGAAACATGTATGCACATGGGATCTTTGTGAATATTCCCCCAAGGTGAAAGTGCCATTCAAGAGTTAAGGAAATGCTGCTGTTCATCTGGGCATTAAAAGCAGAGGGGGTTTAATAAGAGGGGTGTATATATAGTACATACATCTGAGTTGTTACTTTGTTGTTGTTGTTCAGTCACACATTAGAGTCTGACTCTTCGCGACCCCATGGACCACATCACACCAGGGCCTCCTGTCTTCTGTCATCCTCCGGAGTTTGCTTAAATTGAGTTGTTATAAACTGAGTTGTTATAAACTGACACAAATTAGTTCTACAACACAATGTATGGACAGGTACCGACTGAGTGTGGTTAAATATTGTTTTTGAGAACATTAATACTTTTATGGGTCAAAGGCAGCTCATTTGTTTTCAACAGCAGAGATACACAGGACAAACTTTTGCTTATGCTCAAATATATTGTTTAGCTAGCTTCCAGAAATCTTCTTTGTGATACACTTAAAGATTCATGAATTGCATATAAGAATGAGATTGCAGTTCCTGGGTGCAGACATAAAGATCCAGTGCTATGCAAAAAAGAACATGTACTTAAACCAAGGACTTTATAAGCTTCTACATAAAAGATGTTTTTAAGGGGGGGGGGCTTTTCGGAAAAACTGCCATTGACCTGTGTCACACTTTATTTTGAACATACAATGCATGGTTAAGCCATACTAGGGAAATAGCAGCTTCCCCTGTACTTCTTTGTAAAGCTTATTTTTTAAAGGATGAGTTTTATTTTATTTTTAGGAAAGGCAGAGAAGGTGTGGTTAAGATGGATTTATTAGTTCATGAACTTCATGGTTCACATAAGCATGTTGAAAATTGAAAACTGAAGATTTCAGATGGTCTATTACTGCCATTTCTTTTTGAAGCTCTTTCTCATTAAAATCTCTTACACAATTGCTTTCCAACTGTTTAGATTAGTAAGGACACCACTGCAGAGTTTCAGCTCAGTCCTTTTTCTGCAGGGTCAGACTGGATGCCATTGCTTACTTTCACTTACCAGTCTAGAGACCATTGGATGATCTGGCTTTCTTGTGTGAGGCTGGCTTTGTTTCCTATAAGGTATTTAACCACAGTATTCTATGCCAACTACATCCCATTAATTAAAGTGTAATTCTTCCATTGGTTCCCATGCATTGGGCTTGGTACGCTAATTTTGCAGTCCTGTCAGTTTCAACTCTCTGTTTATCATTCTTGTTTTTGAGATTTATTTGTAATGTGTATGCATGTTGTGTGTTTTTGTATGCAATGTGTATCATATTTATACATGCAATGTTTGTCACCTGCTCATATAATATACGTGGAATGTATAATGCTGATGTAATGCACAAATTATGTTACCAATGACTACATTCTATGGGAAATATTCAGTGTAAGGAAGCAGTGCAAAAAAATAATAATCATAGGCTGTGCTCACACGTGCCAGTTGGAGCGGAGGGGAAGAGAGGCTATCTCCTCCAGAGAAATTTCACATGCAGTTGCGAGATCACACAGCCCTTTCAAGCTGTGGGCTCAGCCCGTCACTGTGTAATCAAATGCAACCACGAGTGAGTTGGGTGTGGGTTTTTTTTGGCCATTTGTTTCCCATGTGCTTAAGCAAGAAATTGCACCTCCGCACTGAGGCTCCCTATGGAGTATGTGATGATGCACATACTGCGAAGGGGGGGGGAAATGGCATCGAGTTAGGATGGCATGATCAGACCATCCTGATGGCATGAGAGCTTGCTTGCACGATCAGACAGGGGAAAGTTCATCTGTGGCCCATCGGAACCCGTTAGAGCCAGATTTTCCCCAGTGTCTTTTAACTCTGTTTCTGTGGCAGAGCAGCACTGGTTGCCGATGACTGCAGGACACTTCCCAGATGTTGCTGTCTGATCGCACCCTTTAGATCCGTCAGGCATTTGCACCTATGTCAGATCTAAATGTGCATGTGATTGCAGCCATAGTCATGGTCCAATGGAGACTTTCCACTAATAGAAGGGATTTCCATAGTGAAGCAAAATTTCCTCACCTCCCTCCTCCTGTTACAGCCCCAAATGCTGCTCCAAGAAACAGAAGACTGAGTCAAAGGTCTTTTTCTGTTCCTCCCATTCATGAAATTCCTGTGCAAGATCTAAACTATTGCTTCAGTTTGGATAAGGTAGAAGCAAAGCTGAAATTGATTTTTTTAGGCTGAAAAGGGTGTGTGTGAGTGATAAATCTGCTATCATCCTAAAGAGTGAACTAAGAAAACAACAATGCAATGGAGTGGTGGAAAACTACACATCCTTCATCTTCAAGTCGAGGAGGAGAAATTCCTTCTTCTGGAATCTCTTCAGCTTTTTGCTAGCAAATGGTTATGCCGCTCACACAATTGAAAAAGAAAACATTCAGAATGTAGCTTGTAACTTGTGAGTAAGTGCCCAGAGACACCTACAAGCAAGCAATATGCCTCCTTGTGTTTTAGCTGGTTGTTTGTTCCAGTCTGTTGAATCTTTTCAGTTAAATAATAAGTTGTCACAGGAGTTAAGGCTAAATCCTGCAGATTTTGTGTTTTCTGCTTTTACCCATCAGCTGAACTGTCAAGAAATGTGCCAGTTGCCGTCACCATCAGAAATGACATCTGAATCTGCAGCCAGTAGAACACAGTGGCCAGAATAGAATCGAGATGAAACATCTCAGTGCTCACCTTTGAAATGTCACTTCACCATTCACAGTATTTAGACTGGCTTCACCATCTAGAGGAATTGTCAGCATCTCCAGTGATGTGTGTGGCATGAATACTAAAATGACAGCTGCTTACACACTTGACTACGATTACAGTCAAGCTAGGTTAAATGCTTCAGTTTAGATATTGCTAAGGAGATTCCCATTTTGCCAGAATAGGTCCTCTCCAATAACAGATGCTGGTAAGTTCAGAATAATATACGTCATTCTCTCCATTGGAGTAAAAAAGCAGCTTCAGGATCTTGGATGATGGAGAAAGCAAGTGCAATTCCAGGCTCTGAAATACATTTATACTAGAGGAGGTTCTCCTTAATTTATCTAAGCAAATGATCCATAGATTTTTAAAATAAAACAGAATCAACATGTATATAGACATAGTATTATTATCTGTTTCTGTTTTACTATAAGAGAAATCCTTGTAAGTCCATTAAGTAAGTTTTACTATAAGAGTATCCTTGTAAGTCCATTAAGTTGATGGGTACAGTGCTGTTTAGGTTTGCAGAGTATTTCTAGCAGTAAGAAGAATGGCCATTATGAAAGCAGAAAAAACAGGTCCGCCACCACAGACAAGGTAGGGCTTTCTACATATGTGGTGGACTGGTGGACTTCCCAGGATTGCAGGAATGTGTGTGTGTGTGTGTGTGTGTGTCTGTATACACACACACACACACAAGCACATATATAGAGAGAGAAATAAATTTAAAAAACAATAAAAGACTAAACAATTAACTTAGAAATGTTGAGAACCACTGAGTGCTAGTTAAAGTGCTCGCCAACCGAAACTGAGAAAGACCTGAAAGCTGAATATCAAGTGAATTTATCGATTCTATGAGGCCATCTTGATATCATAACTTAATTGCTAGCACTTTAATTGTAAACTGTTGTAATGAATTGTTATGAAATTGTTTTATGAATTGTTTTTAGATGGTTGTGATATTTATTGTTAATATGTTTTTATGATGTTTACAGGCCGTGGCTGGGTGGCTCAAGCTGAGCCAGCTGAAGCTGAACCCGGCGAAGACGGAGGTCCTGTGCCTGGGTCGGGGTGGTATGGGATTGGGGCTCCCACTCCCAGCCTCTGATGGGGCACCTTTGGTGCCAGCTTCGGAGGTTAGGAGTTTGGGAGTGCTCCTGGACCCCACCTTAATGAAGGAGGCCCAGGTGATGGCCACTGCCAAAGCAGCCTTTTATCATCTACGGCTGGTGTGGCAGTTGGTCCCCTTCCTTAGCCGCAGCAATCTGGCCACAGTGATCCATGCGACGGTCACCTCGAGGTTAGACTACTGCAACACTCTCTACATGGGGCTGGCTTTGTCACAAATTCGGAGGCTGCAGCTGGTGCAGAATGAGGTGGCCAGGTTGGTAGCGGGTGCCTCTAGATGAAACCACATCCAACCTGTGCTGAAAGCGCTGCACTGGCTGCCTATAGCATTCCGGATTCGCTTCAAAGTGCTGGTGCTTACCTTTAAAGCCCTACATGGCCAGGGTCCGACATACCTGAGGGACTGCCTTTCCCCACATAGGCCCCAAAGAGCACTTTGGTCGGGGTCACAACACCGTCTAGTGACCCCAGGCCCCAAGGAGGCCAGGCTTGCTGCCACAAGGGCTAGGTCCTTTTCGGTGGCGGCTCCTACCTGGTGGCATGAGCTCCCGGAGGAGATCAGGGCCCTGCGGGACCTGGTACAGTTCCACAGGGCCTGCAAGATGGAGCTCTTCTGCCAGGCTTTTGAGTAGGAGCCGCCACCACCACTACCACCACCATGTGACTGCAGCGCAGTTCCGCCGTGTTGGGCTGACTGGCCAGCTGAAACATCGTGGCCCATGGCATCCCCCCCCTTTTTTTTACCCCACTGGGATATGCAATAGGGAGTAAGTATTGTAGTCATTTATGTATCCTGTGAGATGTGCATTTTTGCCTAAACTGTTTTAACCGTTGACTTTTACTGCACTTGTGCCTTAATTGTTTTAACTTGTTGTATTTTTACCGCACTTTTGTGCCTGTGTAAGCCGCCCTGAGCCCGCTTTGGCAGGGAGGGTGGGATACAAGTTTAAGAAATAAATTTAAAAAGGGAGGAAAGGGAGGGACATGAGGTAATTGACCTAGTTCTACTAAGTTTTCAAACATAAGCATTTATGCCCAAACAAGCATTGTAAATAGGGTTACCAGACCCCCTGGTGGAGGCTGGGGTCCTCCACTGACATACCCCATCTCCCTGCCATCGATCAGCTGGCTGGCAGGGAGGAACTTATACCTCAAAAGAGGGAGATCCTTCCGACATGCAGCGACATCACTGCCCACATGACCTGGAAGTGTCATCATCATATCCAGGACATTGGGGCAATGCTCTGGTATTTGGGGGAAAACTCTACAGTAGAAGCCAAATTTACCATAGAGAAATACCCAAATACCAGAGTGTCATTCCGACATCCTGGACGTGAAGATGTCACTTCCAAGTAACATGGGCAGTTACATAGACATGTTACTGTATGTCAGATGGGCCTCCCTGCTGCTTCCGGTAAGTCCCACCTTCCCTGCTGGTTGCTAAGAGGGACCTGGCAACCCTAATTGTAAAAGTGATTGTGTTAGTGATCATGGGCAGTCAAATAATTTAATAATAATAATATTATAATAATATACTTTATTGTCATTGTACACAGTACAACGAAATTAAAGGTGCAATCATTTCAGTGATCTACAGCCATACACATGTACACTCACACAACCATCCCTGGGTCCACTGGACACATGCACTCTCACAGATAGAAACTGGAGCCACATGTGCACATTTGATTACAAGAAGTGCTGCATGTGTGCTTTCACTTCTTCTCTGTGCAGATTGACTTGTCTAGTGGACCGATGAGAAGTTATTTGGCCGAGAGCCTTCCCAAACTTAGGACTGGCTGTAAAAGGCTGATAATCATTTTCCTGAAAATAGTTTCTGTTCTTCATAAAGCAACTTACATATACACAATTTTTTAAAAAAACAAGAACTAACATCCCACACAACAGGCAAGGCAATAGACAGCAGGGGAGGGGAAGAAACTCATTAAGTAGTTTCACCTGTGCAGGGACAATGAATATAGCCTAAACAGAAAGCATTATGAAATAATTTGATCTTTACTGGATTCTGAAAGATAAACAAAGATTGATGTAAATGAGCTTCACAAGGTTAGAACCATTATAATAAAGCATCCAGAATAAGGCCGTTCTCTGTTTAGAAGAAAACAAGAATGAAGAAGAAGAAGAGATTGGATTTATACCCTGCCCTTCACTACCCAAAGGTGTCCTCAGAGCAGCTTACAAACTCCTTTCCCTTCCCCTCCCCACAACAGACACCCTGTGAGGTAGGTGGGGCTGAGAGAGCTCTTGACAGAAACTGCTCTTTTTCAAAAACAGCTCTTATCAGAACTATGGCTTGCCCAAGGTCATCCAGCCAGTTGGAAGTGGAGGAGTGGGGAATTAAACCCGGTTCTCCCAGATCAGAGTCCACGCACTTAACCACTACACCAAACATGGCTGCACCAGTAGGCAGAAAAAATGTAAAAAAAACTGCTGCAAGGTGAAAAAGTGTATACACACACACACACACATACTTCTTGTGGATCCCTAATCTGTACTGTACTGCTGGTCGGTGACTGCTACAATAAATTGATTGATTGACTGATTGTGGATCCCAACATGCTTTGCAGTTCACTTCATCTGGGGATTGTTTCCAAAGTTATTCATTTTCTACCTTGAGCAGTATTACTGTATTACTGCTCAAGGTGGAAAGTGAATAACTTTGGAAACGATCCCATGACGAAGCTACTTGCGAAATGCATAGGGATCCACAAGAAGTAAATAAACATTTTTTCACCTTGCACCTGTTTTTCTACGTTTTTTCTGTATTCCCTTTTAAACCATTTCATATGTTTAAAGAGGCAAAACATACACAGAGCAGGACCTCTGCCGATGATCTCACTGGTCAGGTATTTAATTTATTTATTTATTTATTTATTTTTTATTTAACTTTCCATTTGCTATACCGCCCTAACCCCTAGGGGTCTCTGGGCGGTTTACATTTGTCGTGGTTCTAATAACCCTTCTTCCCTAACTTGGGCCACACACATGGTAGGGGTGGGGAAGCCTACCAGCACCCTAGTTGGAGGGCCTCGTTGTTTCTCCGGCGCGGCTTGTTTCTTCCCGGCGATCTCTCCGGGCACTCCTCCCAGCGACTGCCGACCGGCGGGACTGCGCAGGCGCCTGACTCCACGCCTGCTTCCTGGTTCAAGGCTCAGTCCAATCAGGCTCAGGTGCATGTGTAATCTAAAAGTTGGTATTTCAGGAACCCTTATCCCAAACGTCTAGGCTCAGATCAAGGTGAACTCACAAAACAAAGGTATAGGAAAGAAGATGATATTGCAGTGTCCACACTGTGAGTCAAAGTAATCAAATTTCCTGCTGTCGGTGTTGTGTTAATGAGGTTGTGTTAATAAAGTAGTGGCCCATTATTTAACTCAAAGATTGTTTCTTGTTTCGTTATTTACTGAGTATAAACAGCTTTTCTTAAAATATACAGCTGTATACCTTTGCTGATTTGAGACATTTAAGATGCAAGGCTGGAACAGCTAAGTGGTTGATTGATGCTGTTCCACACCAAGGGCATTCCCTTGTTACTCCACATATTGTACAATGAATAATAGGCAGTTGGATGGACAGCCCTTCATTTTATGATGCCTCAGGAAGCTCATGAATTCATTCTTCCCTATCCCTGCCACTCCTGGTTATATCCAAACCAGTCCCAAGACCTGGCTATTTATATCACAGCCACATAGGAACAAGATAAAACAGGCAAAAAAACCCTCCCATCCCCTATATGAGTTTATCATAGGAACCCCCCCCCGCCCATCTGTTTATAATCCATGAAGGAAGGAGGAGAGCCATTGTAGAGCAGTCGGTGGGTCAAAAGATAATCAGTGAAGCGGTGGGTCAAAAAATTGTAGTCAACTGTGTCGAACGCTGCTGTTAAATGCAAAAGCAAGAGCAGTGCTGACCCACTTCAATCCAGGTGTCTCCAGAGTTCATATGTGAGGGTGACCAGTGCAGTCTCTATCCCGTGGCCAGGGCGGAAACTGGACTAGAATGGATCCAGGATGAAAACCCATGCAAGAAAGCCTGGAGCTGGTCAGCCACTGCTCTCTCAACCACCTTACCCAGAAATGGAAGGTTTGAAACTGGGCTGTAGTTGGCAAGGACTATAGGGTCCAATGATGGCTTTTTCAAGATTGGACACACCACTGCCTCCTTCAATCCCCCTGGGAATGTCCCTGAAGACAGGGATAAGTTTATAATATCTCCCAGGGCCCCCCAGACACCGTCTCCTTATGCCTTGACCAGCCAAGACAGACATGGGTCCAGAGGGCAAGTGGTGGGCTTCTCAGCTGCCAGGATCTTATAAAGTTCCTCCTGGGAGATGTCTTGATTCACTCATTATTGTAAGGCTGGCCTAGATGAGTTTGATCTGGTGTGTCAGAAAAGTGACAGCAGTAACAGCTTGTGACTGCTAGGAGGCTGGCCAGAACCAGTTTAAGGCAGTGCAGCCTGGCACTGAAGATGTTGCTGAAGGTTGCATCAGCTATCTGCTGATTGGCCAGCAGGTGTATATATGTAAAGTGTGTACAGTGGTTTTATCTTCTTCCAATGTATCAGTTGCAGTGGAGCACCTTGACGCACAGAACTGTATATACGTGGTGGCTGGGTGAGAATAAACTCACAGTGGTTGCACCTAAGTTCCTGACTCCATTCATCATTGGGTACTCTATCTCCTCTGGGCACTAACGTGCCAGCCAGCATTCCGCGGGACTCACGACAGGAGAGCCAACTGAATTAGTCCAAAACCAGACCTGAAGAAGGACAAGGGGCTTCTAATTCCCTTACTGTATCAACTGTGGTCGGGAGGTCCTGGCGGAGTGATGAGACTTTGTCTGCAAAATAGCTCTCAAATGCCTCACAGCCCATAGCCAATTCCTTATCATTTTGCTTGCCCTGAGGCAAGGTAGTTAGTGACTTTCTTGTCCTAAATAATTGGGCCAGGTGAGAGCTCACAGACTCAATGGAGGCTGCACAGAAATTCTTCTTAGCAGCCTTCACTGCCATCTCATAGGCCTTCATAAATGTCTTATAAGATGTTCTGGTAGCTTCGTCAGAAGTACACCGCCACCCTCACTCTAGTAATCTCAGCTCTCATTTCATCCTCTGTAGCTCCTGGATGTACCATGAAGCCAGTTTGGCATGAGAGCAGAGAGGGTGCCAGAGAGCGATTTCATCAGTGGCTTTGACGAACCTTCCCTTAGCTGTCTTTTCAGTGGATACTGATCTTGAAAAATCTTAAGACCTGGGGTGTCAATATTGGGAACGCCTTCAGCAGTAGTATAATCTGTTTTTATTTTATGACAAAGGAGTCATCACAAATGATTTCAAAGCCTATGCATGTGGTTTAATTGGATTTATTCCTGGGTAAGTGTGCTTTGTATTGCTGTCTTAGGCAGGCATGATTTAAAAGTAATGTTGGCCAGCAAGAAGAATGTACCCATGCAACTTTGCAGAAATTCATCATCTTGCTTAGACTGGAGCACTATCCATAAAAAACAGGTGCAGGTGCAATGTTAAGTTGCCAGAGATGTGGACTCTGGGTATATATTGTGCTGTTGTACTTATTCTGCATAACTAGCTACTTGTGCATGGGTAGCAGGCCAGTTTACTCCTGAGCTGTGGAACTTTGTTTTATTGCATATGTTGCTGATTTTCTTTGCATGAGTAGCAGCACAGTTTGAAACTGTACAAGTAACTTCTTGCCCACTAGCATCACATTTAAATAAGGCATTAGTTAGAATCCTTAACATAATTTTGAGCCTGTATTATCCCGCTACTGCCTGTGGTGAATTGTATTAAATATGATCATCTAGAAATTGATAGTATAATGAAGATAACAAATACTTAAGTGGTAAGCTTTCTGCATTTGGCACCTTCTGAAAAAGACTTTAGAATTTGATTATTAGCTTCAGTGGCTCCATTGTTTAACACCTCCGTAAGAGTACTTTCCCATTTATTTTAATTCCAGAATTTTTATGTATTCTCCTTATTCATGTGGATATAGACAGATCTGAGAACAATGAACTGTTGCCTCACAGGGGGTCTCACTGTAAGAAAGTTTAGTATCTTTTCTTGGTAAGAACATACACTGAATGTAGACTTCAACAATCTGTCAGAAAATATTAACTTCTGAAATTCAGTTCTGGAAGACAAAGCAGCTTTACAATAACCAAAGTCATCCTTATTTCTTTCCAGCTCTTAAGCAAATTGCTTTCTATTAATAAAATGTGATTTAAAAACCATACTTTATCACAAACTACTTGATTTATATACATCATCGCCCTAATGAAGTCTCTGATTACTCACATGCTGTCAAGGCATCAATAACCCAATTTGGGCTTAATATATTGTCAAAATGTTTTTTAACTGGGTTTACAACTCTGAGAAAATCACCTCCAGTTGAAAAAAATCTGATCCTCTTTGTCAGATCAAGACCAGATTCATACGTGAGAGGGAAAATAGATTGAAGGATTGGAGAGCCCTAAAGTGATAGAAAGGACTGTATCGAACTGGGAGCCAATGCATGCGTATTTTCTATGCATAAGCTTCATGCTCAAAAACTGATCATCATACATAGGCAAAGGATGGGGCCAGCTCTCTTCTCTTCAACACACAGTGATTTCATATATGCATAGTGTTTTGTGTATTTTTTAATTACATTATTTAGAGTCCCCCCTTTCTTATTTGGACTCAAGGTGGATTACACAGATTGAGTTAATACAATCAACAGATGGAACATTCACCAAACAATGCAATAGGATTAGGGTTATAGAATCAACCAGAAGTCTAAAAAGAGCACTGAAGCAAAGCGTAAGTATTAACATGGCACATTAAATGATACAAAATTCCATAGGAAGATCCTAGTTTTTGCAAGCTATACAAAGTAGTATAGACCAGTCCCTAATAATTTTCCCAAGTAATTTTGTGAATCATTTTGTACAGTACAACTATATTGCCTGCGTAGAAAAGCCTCTTGAATAATTCAGTTTTGCATCATTTGCCACCAGGAATTAAATTCCAAATCTTATTATTTAACCTTTCCCAAGGTATTGTGACCAAGTTCTAAGGCTTCTTGTTTGGTCTATGTTGTCCTGAGGATGAGACTCTAGTCTATTTAAATAGTATATGATTCTGGGTCAACAATAAACAAAATGAAACTTTATTTGTACAAGAAGCATATTGGTTTCATAATGTTTTGTAACTTATCACTTCAGTGAATAAAACAGTGTATGTAAATAACTTCTGCCTGAGGTGAGTTGCCTGCTGACCCAGCCACACATGGTCAGCTGCTAACATTTGCCCCATGATTGTGGCTTCAGCCATTCCTGGCTTCTGAAGAGCCAGTACCCCCTGCAAGGGCAAATCACTCCCTGGACCCTACACCACTAACTGAGTTGCCTGCTGATCCCACCACACTTAGTCACATGGTGTGTGCTCTTCTGAGTCCATTAGAACTCAGACCTATGTCATGGTGGGCTGCCATCCTGCACCTTCCTCCCCAATTCTTGACCCCAGGGCTGATTGGTCCCATGGTGTCAGGCATGCAACACCTCATGTGGCCATGCTTCTAGCTGATGAACCAAGGGACACCTGCCCCCATGGCACCTGCCCCAGTCCATCCTGTTGGGGCAAGGGTGGGGCCATTGTCACTGGGCCTACTTGCCTGGCATATTTGTGCATCGTGCCTCTTCCCCACAGACATGACCTGTACAGTGGCCATGCCACCTGATCCCCCATGAGTCTGCAGTTCAACTGGAGGAACCAATAGGCTTCCTTGCTGGGTGGCTGAGCTGTACACCCTTGCTGCTCCACTGGCAGGATATGAAGGCAGAACCACTGGCAAAGCCACTTTATGTATGATGTCCACGTACTCACCTGCATTCATATTGCTTTGCAATCCATTGCCTTGCTACATCCCCTCCAGAGCAGCAGTAGTATTGCTGGAGCTCCCACTGTGTGCCTGGCTTTCCAAGGCCTCCACGTGCCCTGTAATGGCAGACAAAAACTGAAAAACAGTGTCTAGGTCATGTGACCCCTGGGCACTTGGCCCATTGCTGGGAGTTTGTGCCCATGCTCTGGCAGCAGGGCCATATGAGCATTTCCTCAGTGCTGCCTGACTGAATGCCTGTCCCACCCACACTTTCAGGGTGGGCCTCCTTGCTCTATGGGCCTCTTGGCCTGCAGACTACCACCCTCTTCTGTGGCCCTCTTTGGCCCCATCTCTGGCTGGTTAGTCTGAGGGAGTGGAAATGGAGATTGAGGCATGCATGAGTGGGTCAGAAAACAAAAAGAACTGGCCAAAAGATAAAAGAGCAAAATACAGTAAAGAACCTATAGCACTAGGACCCAGGGAACAATAGCTGCAGCCCTAGGCTTCCGGCCAAGGTCAGCAGAGGGGAATTGCCCTCAGAAACAAAGGGAAATCCCAAATGCAGGAAAAGCCTGTAAGCAAAGCAAAGCAGTTTTCTGGCCAGAGAAGCAATGGAAGAAATAACTGAGAGTGTTCAGTGCTGGTCTAGCCAGGATGCTGCTTTAATCCAAGGGGAACCCAGTGAATTAACAGCCAACCCCCAGCCCTCTCCCCAGTTGGAAGCCACTTTAGACAAAGGGGAGCCCAGTGAGTTCAAAAACCAACCCTAGACCCCCTCCTGTTCCTCCTGCTGACTATCTCCTCTGCCTGTTTGGGTGCCTCCATTTACTATGGCCATTGGCCAAAGAGGGAGGGCCAGCCTGAAGCAAGTCCATATATGCCCCTTCCTTGGGCCGCTCAAAAGCCCTGTGTCAGGCCACTGGTGTGATTGTAGGCTGGCTCTCCCTTCCCACCAGCCAGTAGCCAAATCCCATCTCTCCTTCCCACTTCATTTGCAGGGGGGGGAGATGGAGCAGCCCTTTTTCTAGAAAATGTTCACTGTAAAATCTAAATGTCAAGCCCACATGGAAGAACGTTCTAGTATACTGAAGCCCCTGCATGGAGAATACTTAGATTACTTTATTTGAGCTTTGGGGAAAATTTATTTCACCTGTTAATCATTATTTGAACTCTGTTAACATAGAAACTGATTCACCATCATCTTGGAATTAATTTAGTTGATATAGAATAGAGCTAAGTAGAATTTTACTTTGAAAAGCTATGTGGCTGTATTGCATATCTAATATGGCTTCTGGGAAGATTGTTCAGAGCTTCTTTCTGTGAAATGTTTTGAGACTGCTCTAAAAATTACACTATGTTAAAAATAATTAGTCACCATAGTTGGACAAAAATAGAATGGTACAGTACAGTGATTTTTTTTAGAACAACCTTGGTGAATTAAACAAGTGGAATTGCAACTGGACAAAAGTAAGCCTCCTGCCTTCACACAGAATTGGACCACTGGGCCTACTCTGACTGGCAGTGGTTCTTTACTAACTTAGGCGGATAATAGACTTTCCCAACTTGCTATGTGGAGTTAGTGTAGCTGGAGTAATGAAGGATTTAACCTAGGATCTTCTGTATATGAAGCAAGTGTTTCTCAATCAAAACATGTCTTCTTCATATGGGTAGGCATGGTTCTATCTATGCCATGCAGGCTAAAGCCTACAGGAAGACTGAATCCTGCATATCTTCCAGGCTGGATGAACTCTTTTTGCTGCCCCTTCTCTTCAGTAAGTACAGAAAAGTGGGGTTATCTTCAGCAGAACCCTCACTAATTCATACAATACTTGATTGGATTTTGTATATCTCCATATACCAATATCCATATAGAACACAAATGCACAAATGGTCCCTGGACCCACCAAACCCACTTTGTCCCTAGAGGGGGTAAAAAATATTAAAGCAGTATAATACACTGGGCAAAGATGAACAAAATTCATTGAACTACATATTCTACTATATAAAACTTACATGGCAAGTGATTCTTAGAGATGACTTTGGTTTTGAAGAGGAAGCTACCATTCAGGCATGATGTCAGAAATGAATAAGCAGCCATCATGAAAATGCCTATGCTACTTTGAACACTAATGTTCAAGATAATGTAATATATGAGGTTAGCAGCAAAAACTTCCACCACAAAAGAAATAAGAAAGCATAATCATCTCACTCTGACTTCTGATTTTCAAAATACCTCTCATCTGGTGTACAACAATGCCTTTCTTGTGCGTGTGTAGATATTGTATATAGGGAAATAAAATTACTAATTTTAAAAAGTGACTACCATGTAGCATGCATAGAAGTAATTTTGTTTACATGCATCTCAACTTTGTTTGTGTGCAATTCTCAATGACTCTGTAAATAAGTTGTTTTATATGTTTAGTAGTTGGTGAAAGAGATTAGTGCTATCAGACTTTTCCACTTGGGCAAAAAGAATTGGCTGAGTTTTTAGATTTCATAATCTATCACATAGCTAAGGATATCATAAGAACCATGTAATGTGACAGTTACTATGGTACAGCCTAAAAACCCCTTATTTTGTAAATAACAGTCCTAGTTGCATAGTAAATAACTGCATAAAACTTATATAAATTGTCAGCTTGCAAGTTGCTGCTGTTCTCTCTGCAGTAAATCATATAGGTTCTTTTTTCAAACCTTTCCTGGTATGAATAATGTATATTTCTGGCACTAAATCCATAGGACTGCCTGTGTGTCATCAATGCATCAACTCCTCTTGGAGATCGGCAAGCAGAAATGTCTAAACAACTAGTCACCATTTACATAGATATAATTAATATAGGGGGAAATGATATAATGCGAATAAAGTGTGAAAGTGTTTAGACACATTCATTTTCAAACACCAGTGAGAAAGGAAAGCCAAGAAATTAGTTCATCTGAAAAACACTGCCATATAAATTCTTCCACATTTTAAATAGTGTCTACAAGAGGTATATTTTACATATTTATTTTACATAGTTATTTATAGTCTGCTTTTCTCACTGGGACTCAAGGTGGATTACACAGATTGAGTCAATACAACTCACAGGATGGGACTTTCAATAAGCAATGAAATAAGATTTGGGTTGTAGAATCAACCAGACATTTAAAAAAGAAAACTGAAGCAATGCAAATTGTTAACATGACACATTAAATGATGCAAAAGTACATAGTAGGATCCAACTAACAACAAACTGTACATGGTAGTATAGACAACGGTCCCTAATAATTTATCCAAGTCACTTTGTGAATCATTTTGTTCTGTACTACGTTATTATCTGAGTAGAAAAAACCCTCTTGAATAATTCAGCTTTGCATAGTTTGTGGAAAGCCAGGAGAGTGGGAGCCTTTGCATAGTTTGTGGAAAGCAGACCTTTCCACAAGATGGGGGCCACAACAGAGAAGGCACATTTATGAACAGTTGCCAATTTTTACCCATTTGCTGATTGGTACCTGCAGAAGGCCCTGATCAGATGAGCAGAGGGGGAGAGATGGTCTTACAGATGTGAGGGTCCAAGGCCATGAAGGGCTTTGCGATGGCCAATATTTTAAATGGAACCCAGTATAATCCTGTTCCTGCTTTTGCTGAAATCAGTGACAAAACAAATGTCACATTGCTTTAAATGGAACACAATCTGTCCCCACACAGTATCTCCAAGTCCTTTCAGAAGCATAAAAATACACACTTGTATACTAGCAGTGTGATCTTAAGTGGAGTCATAAGGCTGTCAATTATAGGGTGTTCTGGAGATATTCATTCATAGGGCAGCCATAAATTGGAAGTGACAACATCTTGCATAAACCCATCCAAGCCTATTACTTCAATAGACCGAGGCTGCGGTCACACACTAAATAATCCACTTTCAATCCACTTTCCAACTAGATTTTGCCAGTTCACTCAGTAAAAATCCAGTTGGAAAGTGGATTGAAAGTGGATTATTTAGCATGTGTGACCACAGCCCTAGAAGGGAGTAACTCTGCCTAAGACTGGGTTTTGAATCCCAGTTTTTTGTTTCCCCTTTCTAATGTTTACTTACACCAAAGACTGGCAACAGATAACCATAGACAAACCTGAGCAGTGCAAGTGCAGCCAGAGTGTTGACTGGACTGGGTCATAGGGACCATATCACTTCAGTCTTTTTGCACCTACACTGACTTCCAATTTTCTTCCAAGCTCAACTGAAGGTGCTGTTATTGATCTTTAAAGCCCTCTATAGCCTGTAACCAACATGCCTTAAGGACTGTCTTCTCCCATATGACCCTACTCTCTCACTCTGGTCATACTCAGAGGGCCAGCTCTGGTTGTCCTTGCCATCTGGAGCTAGATGGGTGGCAACCAGAGAAAGGGACTTCTTGTCTGTGGCACCAAAACTTTGGAAATCCCTCCCTGGAAATATCTGCATGTCTCCCTCTATCAGTGTTTTTTTCACCAGCAGGTGAAGACTTTGTTTTGTCTGGCATTCCCCCCCCCCCCGGAACATTTTTTGCTTTCCTTCTAGTGTTTTTTGTTTATGCATTTTTTATTTAATTTTACATTTTAAACTGCATTTTCATTGTTTAAATGTTTTAATGTTTTTACATTCTCTGCCTTGTGGACCCTAATTGCGTGGAAAGGTGACATAAAAATGTTTTAAATACACAAAGTTTCTATTTACTTTTTATGGATACACACACAACATACATTTCAATGGCAATCTTATCTGTTTTATATTTATTTAATATATTGAGCAATCTGTGCATTCATAGCACTTCTTTAATGATATACCAGTATGTATCCAAATCAGACACAGGCAGCTTTTTCTAGCCCAGCTCTGACTGGGATTTGAGCTGACATTTTTCTTGGACAACCTTTCATTTAGTCTGGTGGAATTTTGAGAAGTAGAACCCAAAGAATAAAGAACTAATGCTCCATCCCAACTCCCCTATGTTCATGAAGGCATAAAGTCTGAAAGCCCTGTAAGATATCATTGCATGCTAACATTGTCCAACACTAAATAATATGATTCTGAAATACTTCTAAATATCATCTTTTTGTTATCAACTACTGAAATCTAATTATCCCATGTTTGCTTTCAGTTGCAATTTCAGTCCATTGTCAAGACAGTCCCTCCACTGTAAAGCACATTCCTCTGGCATTAGAAGAAGAAGAGGAGGGGATTGGATTTATACCCCACTTTTCACTACCCGAAGGAGTCTCAGAGTGGCTTACAAACTCCTTTCCCTTCCGCTCCCCACAACAGACACCTTGTGAGGTAGGTGGGGTTGAGAGAGCTCTAACAGAAACTGCTCTTTTTCAACGACAGCTCTTATCAGAACTATGGCTTGCCCAAGGTCATCCAGCAGGTGCAAGTGGAGGAGTGGGGAATCAAACCCGGTTCTCCCAGATTAGAGTTCGCGCACTTAACCACTACACCAAACTGGCTCTCTTTCTTCCTTCTCTAGCACTAGGAATGTTCGCCTCTTTGCCATTTGCCCTTGTTAAACCCTCTTACTTCATTGGTATATCCTATTTCAAAATAAATTCATACTTCATCAGACAATTATCCTGAACATATTTTTTGTAGCAGTAACATCATTTCACAGCATGCAGAGTCTTGTCAGCTGCTAGCAATTTAAGTTTGAACAACAGAGTACACTTGCAGTGTGACATAATTTCCAAGTATGTATTAACTAGGAGTAAGACCTGTTGTGGGAAGAAATACAATGAGCCCAAAAGGAAACTCCAGGTGAGTGTCCCGGCTGTGGCTGGTGGGGCGGCAGAGGGAAGGGGAAAATAGAGGGAGGCAAGCCATGTTTATTTCCTTCTGCTTAGCTATAAGGCAGGGCCAACTCTGGGTTGGGAAATACCTGTAAATTTGAGGGGTAGAGCGTGGGGAGGGCAGGGTTTGGGGTGTGGAGGGACCTCAGCAGGGTATGATGCCATAGAGTCCATTGCCCAAAGCAGCCATTCTCTCCAGGAGAACTGATCTTGAAGATCTCCAGGTGCTGCCTGGAGGCTGGCAATACTAAGGGGAGGGCCAGACCTGTAGATTTGAGGGGTAGAGCCTGGGGAGGGCAGGGTTTGGGGTGCGGAGGGTCTTCAGCAGGGTATAATGCCATAGAGTCCACTGCCCAAAGCAGCCATTGAAATAGCTGGGAAATTTTCTGTAGGGGAAATTATGTGCTGTGGCTGGGGAACACGGTGATTTCTGGGAGCTCTCCAGGCCTCACAGGGAGATTGGCAACTCCAGTGACTTTTTAAGGGAAGATTGGGATATGTATTTTGACAACTCTGTGACCGTTTAAGGGAAAATTGGGATATGTATTTTACCTCAGGACACATTCAGTGATTCCCAACAGCAACAGAAAACTGTTTAGAGTGTTAGAGGCAAAGGGCAATCAGGCCACATCTGCAAATGACCTCTGTGTTCCGACTGGCTATTGGGGGGAGAGGAACAGCAAACTGTTTAGAATATTGGAGGTGAGACTCAGGCAACACAGCCAGTGGATAGAGACACCTTGTGAGTGACACATCAGGGAGCCAACTGATTTGGGAGCATGTGGAATGTTCAGGAGAGTCCATGACCAAAATAGAATTATATATAAGAAGAGATGCTACATTTAAATTGTGTATTGCCTGACTACATCAATACCTCACAGGGCCACATTTCCCTCCAAAAGAATGCACACAAAAGCTTGTACCTTGAATAAAACTCTGTTGGTCTTAAAGGTGCCACTGGATTCAAACTTTTTCATATGCTAACCAAGACAGCTATGAGTATCAAGAGGTATATTCAGAATACAAATTAATTGCTAAGGTTGCATCTCCTCACAGTAAAATATCTTTATCTCTTCTCTTTGTTATAAAAACAGAACTACTAAAATTTTGTGTAGGGTATCGCAAGTCACATTATCATACAAAAACATTTGTTCTGATAAACAACATCTGCTGGAGCACTTCCAGAAAGATCCCAAAGAAGATGGAAATGAAATTTGAAAGCCGGTAAGAGCTGCATAAAGGCCTCTACTGAGTCCTTTTTAAAATCCTTGCATTAGTCATTTTAAAATTCAGTATTACAAAGTAGAAGACTGCCAGATCATTGAAGTTCCAAAACATTTATTCATCTTCATTTGATTTGGGAAATTATGCTCAAAAGAAGCTAGAAAATATGTGGCTGCTCAATAAAGCAAAAAAAAAAAAGAAGAAAGAAGAAGAAGTCAAGGATAGAAGTAGATGTACCAGTCCTATGGTTTAGCACTGAGCAATAAAATATATTTGAAGATTCCATGAGACTTTTCAGTATGATGGGAATAATTTTTCCTCTTTCCTTTAAAAAGCCCAGAGGCCATACATCTTCAGACCACAGGATAAGTCTTCTCAGATGACACTGGGGCTTCTGTTTTGCTTCCAAAGAATTGGGTGTTTACTGTAAGATAACTTTCAGAAGGAACTTTATCTTTAGACTTCTAATTAATTTGAATACAGGCTAATCAATTGCTTCATATTTAGAATGTGTTTGAGTTAGATCTCAGCATTTTTGTTATGTGACATGTAACACACAATTCCTCATATTATAGTCTGTTTTGCAGCCCCACAAATGGCAGAGGGGGCATGCTACTCAATCTCATGTTTGTCTATTCAGAAATAAGTCCCACTGTATTGAATAGGGCTTATTCCCAAATTAGTGTGAGTGAGATTACAGTTTTACAGTGCAATCCAATGCACACTTACCTAGAAGTAAGTACCAATGAATAAAACAGGGAGGGGGAGGGGCTTATTGATAGAGCATCTGCTTGGCATGCATATGGTCCCAGGTTCAGTCCCTGGCATCTCCAGTTAAAGCATCTGGTAGTAAGGTGATCTGCATTGGTAATGGTGATTATTCTAATCTCTTTGGTAGGTAACAGTGCACAGATCTGTTAGCACAGGAGGAGTACATAGCCCATTGTTAATGCAGATGTGCTGACATTTTACTGCTGACATTTTAGCAGTTATAGAACAATACATTCAAACTTGATTCCTCCATATATTGGGGGTGGGGAGAAGAAGAAGAAAGTTTTTATGCGCTGCGCAGCGGAACTGTTGATGGGCCGGCGCCCCACTATCCTGTTGGACCACCTACTGGTCGAGCCCCCGGCCACACCACCAGAACCCAAAGAGCCGCCGCCCTCGTCACAACCAGACACGGCCAGCCAGCCAGAGACAGCCACAAGCAACCCTGTGCCAGCGCCCCGGCATTCTCTCTGAGAGCACAGACCCCCCCCCCGCCTATCTGCAGGACTATGTAACATAGGTTGAATTGGAACTAAGGGGGAGGGGTGTTATGTATGCAGACCGCCACCAGGGGTCCATGGCTAAAGCAGGAGCTTGGTCCCCAAACACAAAGGTGACCTAGGATCCTAGTCCACCTCGAGTCCACCAATAGCACCCTTGGTGGGAAATTCAAATCCTCCTATGGGGACATAGGTGTGCCGGGTGGAGTGTATATAGTTGGCCTTGCAGGGCCGTTTTCTCAGTATTGTTGTGAAGTGCAATAAATGTGTCTGAACGCATGTCATAATCCGAGTCCTCCATGCGTCGAACCCAGTACTTTTAAAGTAGCCAGTTGCTAACAGATTTTTGGTGTCATTTTAGACACAACCATTTTAGCAACTGGCTGCTAACCGATTTTATTTACCTTTTTATACAAAGTCATTTATGTCCATTTAGCAAAGTGTTGTTGAACTGTTCTTGAGGTAAATTGCTTTCTTCCATTTTCACCTCTTCTTTGCGCTTCTGAATCACTGTAGTATGCTGTTTAATATGTCTGCATTGCTTCCACATGCAGCCATGACTCACTGAACCAGTCTAGATTACAGCATGGGCACCTGACGAGGGTCTTTAGGAGGCTTTCTTGCCCTGACCAGCCGGCCAGCAAAGGCGGGAGCCTCAGGGCACCACACTTGCTGGCTCTATGTCAGCAAAGGGCCAGCTCTGGTAGGCGCACTAATTGTTTGGTGGGCTCTGAAGTAAGCAACACTTGGGCATTTAAACCATGCTGCCTGTGTCAGCAGCCCAGTTTTCCAGACCCCTTGTATAATTGTGTATATGTGTTTTTTGTCACAGCTTGAGTGATTTTGTGCATCAGGGCAATCCTTTTGTGGGGAGACGGGTCTGCATGTCCACCTCCCCTGTTTGGGGGACTCTCTTATGGGGACTTAGGGGGGTTGAGCCACCACGTGGTATGTCCAGCTTGGGGGCTGTTTGTGGGCTCACCCCAGGTACCACTCAGCAGCAGCCACCCTTGTGTTACCACCCAATATTGTCACTCCCTGGTTTCCACAGCATCCTATTGAGTGGCAGGCAAGTTGCTCGATCCCTGGATCCACCCCCATGCTTCGCCAATGCTCCTTGTCTGTAATCAATAAAAGCTGTGGCCTGTTTTCATTCCACAAAAATTTGTGTTGAGTGTTTTGTTACACTGCAAGATCTCTCCATCCCAAGCCCTGGGCCTGCAATCATGCTGCACTTTGCCCCACCCTTTTTCGCCATCCAATCTCCCTTGAACTTTTCCAATGTAGAACATTTTTTTAAAGTTTGTGGAAGATCATGCGGTGAAAAACGGAGGGGGGAAAGGTGTGGCATTGTTTGAAATGGCCAGATTCAGAGATAGCTCATTAACAGAATGAAATTTGGTATATGAGACTTCCATCCCTGTATCGCTTTACTTGGAACCAGGCCAACAATGGGTAACATCCGGTTTAGATGGTAATGTGAAAGGGGACACTGTCTTTTTTCCATAGAGACAAGCAGGGATGGAGGAGCCTTCTTCAGGGATCCGTAAAATCCTTTATCCAATTGACTTGAAATCTGGGGGAAGAGTCTTTATTATAAGGAAGACTAACTTACCTGAAAATACTCAGTATTCATGAAAATGAAAACTTTTCTTGAAACAAATTTATGAAATGATATTAATACAGCCAAAATTTCATGAAAACAATAATCAAACACTTTCTGAAATTATGAAATTAAACAAACATGTTATTTTTGAAGTGTGTCCTTCAAAAAAGTTCATTTTCATTTTGGTTTGGATTTTTTTTTAAAGGCCATGATTTTTGTCATGCCAAATTTTTGAGGGGAGGTTTTTGGAGGGGGGGTAATTACTTTAGGATAGTTTTCAGAACATGAAAATCATATACTTGTAAATATATATCTACCTGTTAAAAAAAACAAACCATCCAACATTAAACAATTAGGGACATATCTCCCTAAGCAGGAAAAGTGGGGCGCGTGGGAGGCAATGTTCCCTCTAAGCTCTGGAGTCTTGTGAGCAAAAATTCTACTTTGTGAGCTACTGGCATTAAAGTTGTGAGCAATCGATTTGGCTATGACATACATTAGTTTGCTCTGGAGCCATCCTTCCTGAGCTAAGACAAAAATGTGTGAGCCAGAAGCTAAAAAACTGTGAGCTAGCTCACACTAGCTCAGCTTAGAGGGAACACTGGTGGGAAGACAAGTGGCTGTTTGGTGATGTCAGCTCCCTTTAAATTTTAAAAGTCTTGGAATTCAAAAATTCCCACAGGGCGGCCAACCCTCAAAGGAGTCCAAGAATCCACCCACAATTTCCTAGCTGTCAAGGCACGCTCTGACATGTCCAATGCCAGCAGCAGCGACTATAAATTGGATGAAGGTCTGCAGTGCAGCCTTGGACCTGCCAGCAGGACCTATGCCAGCTCATTAAGTCTGGAGTCAATTCAATCCATTTCCTTTTAAACTTTAAATGGCCATGGAGGAGGATAGACCTGGTCTCCAGATGCCAGGTCTTCTTAACAATCAGCTGATAGTCAGGTCAGATGTTAGTCAGCATCTCTGGTCCCTTTAAATTTTAAAGGGGTATTGTTTTCTATAAGAGTAAGCCTAGAATTCAAAACTCAAGAAGCCAGAAAAGAAAAGGGGGGAAAGTAGTTAAAAACTTGTTGGTTGCAGCAAAGCAACTGCTGGCAAAGTTTTGGAAGCAGCCAAATCTGCCTGGTATAGATGAGTGTGAGAATAAGGTATGGTATGCAGCTTTGATTAATAAAATAATGGTATGTAAGAGGACCTGCACAGGATAAAGGCACTCCCAGGAATTATTTATTGGACTCCATTTATTAGATATTGGAATAGACCTAGGCCAAAAGAACAGATCAAAGAAGCTATATTAAGATATATCTAATTGTTTGACCCTAGTTGATAGAAAAAGCTAAATACACACAGCTGTGCAGCTAGGAAGGGCTGGAGTTTGTTAGATTGTATGGAATGTTTTAATGTCTCAGAATGTTTCAGGACTTTATCAAGCCTTACATATAGGAAGAAAGGGTGGGTTAGTTGCCAGGAAGGGCTAATTAGAGTCAAACTGCATAAGTAACTGAGCAATAAGTATAGCAAAATTGAATTAATGTAGTTGGTAAGACCAACTTTGGCCACCAAATGAGAAGGGAGCATTCAGTGGAGAAGACCCTGATGCTGGGAAAGTTTGAAGGTCAAAGAAGACGGGGACGGCAAAGGATGAGATGGTTAGACAGTGTCATAGATGCAACGAACATGAAATTGAGCAAACTTCAGAAGACAGCAGAAGACAGGAAGGCCTGGCGTGATCTAGTCCATGGGGTCGTGAAGAGTCGGACTCGACTGTGCGACTGAACAACAACAAGTTGGTAAGACCTGTGGATAGCTGCAAATTAGCATACAGATAAAAAGAGTTAACAACAGATGTTAGAACTAAGATTGAGTCCAGTGGCACCTTTAAGTCCAACAAAGTTTAATTCTGGGTATAAGCGAGAACTGAGTAACTTAGCATGTGCCATGGGAAAAGAACCCAATATCTCTGTTAAGCTCTGGGTGTTCCATTGTTACGAGTGTTGTAATAACTTAAAATTCAGAAGTCTCCTATTCCAGTCTGTTTCTGAAATTTCTTTGCAATAAAACAGCTACTTTGAGGAAGTCTGTTTTAATGTATCTGAAGAAGTATGCATCTATACATGCTAAGTCACTCACCTCTTGCTTATATCCAGAATTAAACTTTGTTGGTCTTACAGGTGCCACTGGATTCAAACTTAGTTCTTACATCTGTCTGTTAACTCTTTTATTTGTTTGTCTCATCAACTGCTTTAATCCAATCTTAGCCATACTTATCACTCAGTTACTGATACATCTTGACCCTTCCTGGCAATTAACCCACCTCCACCTTCTGCCAGTTTAGTGTAGCGGTTAAGTGTGCAGACTCTAATCCGGGCATCTGGTTTGATTCCCCACTCCTCCACTTGCAGCTGCTGGATGACCTTGGGCAAGCCATAGTTCTGTCAGAGCTGTTCTCTCAAGGACAGTTCTCTCAGCTCTCTCAGCCCCATCTACCTCACAGGGTGTTTGTTGTGGGGAGGGGAAGGGAAAGGAAGGGTGGGGTATAAATCCAATCTCCTCCTCCCCCTCCTCCTCCTCCTCCTCTTCTTCTTCTGTATGTAAGGCTTGAGGAAGTGTGTTTCAATGCATCTGAAGAAGTGTGCACACACAAAAAAGCTTATACTCAGAATTAAACTTTGTTGGTCTTATAGGTGCCACTGGACTCAAACTTTGTTCTAGAAGCCAGGAGCAGTGAAAAATTGTATTTTTTCCCAAACTTGAGTCAAGGGACCCTAAGGACCTGCAAGGGTACTTTTGAGGTTCTCTTGTCCTTTATAAGGACAGAGTATGACCTGTTCTTGAGCCATACAGCTAACATGAAAATGGAGCCCCTCTGTGTTTTTACATAATGTTAACAGCCTCTTTATCAATCAAATAATGCTATTAGAAGGGTTCCTTGCTTCTGTGGCTGATCTCCTACCGTTGCCTTTGGCCAGAGCTACAGTTTGAATGCCCATGACATTATTTAAGAAGAAGAAGAAGAGAAGAGATTGGATTTATACCCCACCCTTCACTTGGAGTCTCAGAGCGGCTTACAAACCCCTTTCCCTTCCCCTCCCCACAACAGACACCCTGTGAGGTGGGTGGGGCTGAGAGAACTCTGACACAAACTGCTCTTTCAGGAACAGCTGTGCCAGAGCTTGTGACTGACCCAAGGTCACATCAGCAGGTGCAAGTGGAGGAGTGGGGAATCAAACCCGGTTCTCCCAGATTAGAGTCTGCACACTTAACCACTACACCAAACTGGCTCTCTGTGCATGAGCTGTGCATTAAGATGCCAGTGCATGAGACACCATGGGACTAGGACCTGGATGTTACTGGGTAGCAGTGCCAATTTGGCAAAAATTATTTGAATAAATAAAAATATAAAAGATTTACATTCAATATGCAGGGTTTCTGAAGAGAAAAAAAGATAACATTTGTCTTGTAATAGTATACAGTAGCTATTTCTTCTATTTGAAAATGGAAGTGCTGTTAATTTGCATATATACAATAGGCAAATGCTAATATTATTTACAATGGAATAATTTTCTCATTCATTTCAGTGAAAGATATCAAGCCACTCTCCCAGCTTTCTCCATTTTAGGAATTAAATCATTTTATTGAGAAGTTTATTTTCCTCAACTAGGGAAACATTGTTATTTGCTAAGGTATATTACCATATCTGTAATATTTAGGGATACAGTGATCCATCAGGGAGGCAAATAAACCTCAAGCTATTACTTGTCTATCAAACAAACTTGCAGAATGCTATATTTGAAATTGACCTGCTACTGAGCTCGAAAAGAGGCTAATAATAATGATAGGGAGTGAGAGAGAAGAGAGAGAGGCACACAGTGTAGAAAAGATATCACATTAGTAGAAAACATCTTAGTTTTTTCTTTTGTGCACCAGCCTTTATCATTCAAAACTGCATGAATGTGTTCAAAATGGGTGTTCTCTAGGTAACTAGTAACATTAGAAATCAATCCAATAGTCAATTTCATTGGTTTCAGTAGGAAACACAGTCACAGGTATAACATCCCCGCCTCATTGGGATGAAATTGCCAGAGATTACATCCCTCATTCAACGGATCCTCCATTCTAAATGTCAGAAAGATAGTGGATATCTCTGTTCTATAACTAATGAATGTTTTCACTGAAGAGCAGGCACAGGAAAACACGAAATGGCATGCGGTGAGATTTTCCCTTATTTCTCAAGCAGAGGTGTGGGCCTCTTAAAAAAATGCAAGTGAGGGTGGGTGGGTAATTTTTAATGTGTTTATATGTTTTATTGAATTGTTTTGCTGGGAGAAGGGTTAGGAGATCTGCTGATTAGGAAGGGAGTTGACTAGGGAGGACTTCATGTATTTTGGAGATAAGTCGAGTTTGGGTGCTGTTCCTGTCAAAAATAGTGAAAAGGGATGAAGTCTTTTTGTTTCATATTATAAGACTGGATCAGTCAAACAAAAAACCTGCTTTGTAAGTATTACACTTCCTCAGGCTCCAGCTCTCTAGTAACTTTGCTCTATAATACCGTAATACTTAGAGAGCTGGAGAAGAGGAGGGGGGAGAGAACAAACCAAGCTATGCATATCACTGAATGAACCTGTTTCTTAGTTGTTTTCATCAAGCCTACTGTGTGGTTTCCTTAAGTCAATAATCCTCTTAGGGCTGCCAAACCGCGGCGGGGGATCCGTGCGTCATCGCAGGATCGCTGCCGTGGGGGGACAGCGATCCGCATTGCACCGGCATCACCAGGATGTGACGCTATGCGTTGCCCTGGCAACGGGACTCCACACAGCCCCGTTGCCAGAGCAACGCATAGCATCACATCCTGCCGACGCCGGTGCAACGCGGATCGCTGTCCCCCCACGGTAGCGATCCTGCGACGACGCATGGATATCCCGCCGCGGTTTGGCAGCCCTAAATCCTCTCATAATAGGTCAAGTGAATGCCATATGGCACACTGAGTCCAGGCATTGCCCTCACTGAGAACTAGAAAAATTAATAGTCCCAAAAACCTCAATTCTAAAAATAAGACTATTTCTTTGAAAGGTTGTAGGGTGTGAAATTTACATCCCTAGTTTCTAGGAGATGGGGTATCACCACAGCTCCCAACCAGCTTATAGCAATGCTTACAACAGTAGAATATGGTAGGCTTAAATAGCTACCCTAATTCCCAAAGCTGTATGATGAACAAATGACCCAGCCAAGAACCAAAGAAGCTTTATGTTCCATTAAGAATATGGGTGAAAGGAAGATACATCCCCACTTAAAAAGCAAGGAAAAGTTGCAGGATATCTACTCACTACTTCAAGTTTCATAAACAGCTAGGACGGTCCATATCTACCATTTTGGTATAATTTCCATATAGGTGATACTTTAGTACCCAGATGGAAAGTGATAAACCATAATTGATTAAAGGAAAGTGGCGTGTTCAGAGGGAAAATATACAGAAATCTGTATGCCTAGGCACTAGAAATGAATCATGCTGTCCATGACTCGAATAAGACTTTGGAGACAGAAGACAAATTTGACAATGGAAAGATTGATGCCTGCCACAACTGATAAAGTGAGCAAGTTCAAACATTGCTTACAATCCAGCTCAACGTGCCTGACAGTATAGTTCAATCAGTGTGATGGTAAGAAAACTACACATACTTGTTCTGTACTACATTCTCCCAACTGCCAAGGAATTCTTGTGGACGACTGTATTGAATTTTGTTGGAGCATCTCACTGTCACTTCCACCACGCAGCAATTGCAGACCACCAAGCTTAGTACCATTTTTAGTGTCATGTTTCAGTGTGAAACTATAATTGCTGGATACAGCTTGTTACAAGACCAGCTTTATCGATACCATCTTGACAGCACAACAAAACAGGAGTCCCAAGGAATTTTAAAGACTAACAAATCTGACAGTACAGTTCTCAGAGTACTCCACTGCTCTTGAAATGCCATAGAACCTTCATACATAAGGGAGAGATTTCTCAGATATCCTGAACTCCATGTTTGCTGAGCTGCCTCTATAGATACTGGCTTTATTATCAACAGCATCCCTAGTACTGTATGCCTATAACTATTACATATTATGAATAACTGGATTATGAAAGAAATGAGCGTGTATTCCTTGACTTGGAGAGGAATAGCCTAATTTATCTGATGAATGAAAATTGATATTGCTTCAGTATTTCCAGCAGATGGCTGAAAATGAGAGCCACACATGCACCGAAGACAAAACCATAAGTACCTAGTTACCTGCATAACTTCAAGCATTTTGCAGTGCAGGGGTTGGAGAGGAAGGAGGTGTCATTATCTTACAATCAACAGAGCAATCTAAAGGGGGGGATCGGAATAGGGACCCGACTGACTCCTACACCAGCATAACTTGGAGTTATGCCAGCGTAAGGGCAATTTACACTGGCGCAGGGCACTAGTGGTGCTGGGCTGCTGAGTCCCACCAGCACAGGACCACCGCAGCCACACACCAGTCTGAGCACTCATGGCCAAAGGCATTCCTTACAAGTGGGCATTGAAGGAGGGTCTGCCGGGAACAGAGGGCATCATGTGGGTGGTGATACTCACTGTGGTAGTGGGTGGCCACAAAGTTGAGGTCCTTGGTGGTGAGTGTCATGGTCACTGCAACCACCTGGGCCCAGCTGTGGGGGCCAGGTCCTGCCTCCCGCTGCTTCCTACACCCCTCCATTGTCCTGACCAATGTTACCATACAGGTGACTTGCAGGGTGGGGACGCTGCCATGGGCCCATCCTCCAAGGTTGGCATGAAGGGCCGAGGATGCAGTAGCAGCCAGACCCCTGACCTCACGGAGGAGGGCAACTCTACCAATGTCACACCCCCATCTTAACAGCCATGGACCTCCTATGACACCCCAGGACCTCTTGCCAAGGACCCTACCCCCACATGTTAAGCAAGGAGATGGAGCTGAGCAATGGGGAGGAGGAACAAGGGACTGAGGGAGGTGAGGTGCCTCCAGGGGGTAGAGTGCAAGGGCTCAGCACCCACCTGTGGACTGACTGCTGTGTTTTTCCCCTTGCGACTCGATTCCTGTTCCTTGATGTTTGCTGCTAATCTGGTGGTCAGATGATACGCCCTGACCCCAAAGAGGTGCACAGCAACAGCAGCTTCTGTGGTCTTGCAGTCACTTGGTATCATGGGGTCCCCAGCCTGGCACCTGAAGAGGAGGTGATGCAGAGGGCAGACTCAGCTTCTTCAGATGGCAGCGACCCTGCCCTGGCAGATGAGGGGGCAGGGAAGAAAGTGGCAAGGCAGCAGCCCCTGGGCCAGGTGTTGTGGCTGCTAGTGGCCAGGAAGAGGGGGGATTCTAAACCCTTGACAGGTCCCTAGGCATGGGGCCCACATCTGGCACAGCCCATCCCACCCACCCTTTCTTCCATGCCTCCTCAATCGGTCTTCCCTATTGCAGCCAGTGTTCCCATCCCTGGGTAGGCTTGAAGTTGGGGGGGGGGAGCAGATAAAGAAAGCAACTTTAAATCATTCCCAAACCCCCCCCCCCCGGCATCTGGCTTGGGAGAGGTTATTTGTCTCTTTAAATCCCTTTGCCAAGCCAGCTGGCAGGGGAATGGGTGGGTGGGGCTTGGAGGACACATTTAAAGTTATATCTGCTTTTACCCCCTTTTTTATTTTTGGCGGTCTCATTTAACGTTAGTAAAAAGCAAATTTGCATATTTTTCAATAAAACATGTGTAATATTTGTTCATGTCTTGCAGCTCACAAACATCTGATGTTTATTCTATGTGACTGTTAAGCAAGTTTGGTCACCCCTGATGTAGGGGATAGCAGTATCTATCATGGTGGCTGTCTGGGAACCTGGAGTGGTTTCTTGAAATAAGGAGTGATGCTAGTGAGGGACAGAAGTGCACTGAGTGGCTACTGGGGGACCTCTCCTAGTCTCTCCACCACTGGCATTCCCACCCCTCCTCCTATTGTGCCTGCAGCAGAGGTGGCATGCAGGTTGGCACAGGGATGCCCTTGGCAGTGTGGGCACTCTGCTGAGCAGGGATCACCCTCACATACTTGTCCATCATCACCCTCTGGGGCCCTGTGCACTCTGTGTGCCTAGTGCCACCATGAAGTGCTCACAAGGCCAATTAGTGACACTCCTCTCCCCACTGACATGGGAGCTGGTCTCTTTAAGGGTGTGTATGCAGCAGAGGAGGAGCATTGCTCTTGTAGGCTGGCTCTCTCTGCCCCTTGCCATTGACAGATGCTTGGCTTGGCCTCCTCGACTCATGACCCTCATGGTCCAGACTCCCCTATCTGTCATACCTCCCCCGTCTCACAACAATGCCAGAACAGAATGCTGCCGCAAAAGAACACCTATCACTTGTCCAGTACTGAATTCTGTACAACTATTTATTGAGGGATAGCTAAAATAAATCCATTTCACTTAAATAAAAACAAAAAAAATCACTTTTTTCTTTGCATTGGTCATAGCCATATCTGAGGAAAATGATCAGAATTTTCCAGAATTAGCAATGTGCATGTGTGTCTACAAGTTCCCTTTCCAATGTGAAAACTGGTAAGTAAAGATGTCTCTTGATAGCATTCATGCCTCAAAAATAGTGATAATTGTGATTCAGCCCTATGCTTCTTAGAATATAAGTGTGGAGGTATGTTTCAAAGATCTGAGCTTCCAAATTAATGTGAATCATGCTGTAACCCTTCACACACTTACTTGAACATAACTCCTAAACTCAGACAGATCAGTTTCTGAGTTAGCATGCAGAATTTTTTTCTGTACATGTTTTATTCAAGATTTGATCTGCTATTTCCTTTTCATGAAATAAAACAGGTGACAAGGGACCCACTAGACATATAAAAAGGCATCGAAAGAAGGATTTAATGGCACATTTCTGAATTATTGTTTAATTGCTATTCTTCTTATCCCTTTGTGAGATCTTGCAGTAGCAGTACAAATGCCCTGTACAAACCGCTACTGCAAGATCTCACAAAGGGATAAGAAGAATAGCAATTAAACAATAATTCAGAAATGTGCCATTAAATCCTTCTTTAGATGCCTTTTTATATGTCTAGTGGATCCCTTGTCACCTGTTTTATTTCATGAACCACCAGGGAACTCACTGCTGACTCAGAGGACAAAAGATGGGTGGAAAGGAACAACCAACCAAACACTAAGGGGCAGGTGTGATTTATCACCCAGAGAAAATCTCCAATCCCCCCACTAACTGTGCTAAAAAAGACAGGCTATAAATATTTTTTTTAAAATATAATAAATAAAAAGCAGCTGCTGTCTTTATGCATGTTCAGATTTTCAATGAAGACTAAAACATGGCAACCAGTAAGAATTTGGGTGGTATTAATGACTTTATCACTTTGGAGAGATAGCTTAGCATCATAGATAAGACCAGGGCTGCCTTCAGCATATCCTGAAGTGGGACATCTCTTGCAGGGCCCTCCGCTGTCTGCCCAGCCTTTCCCCACTGCTCATTTGTGAGGGCTCTGTTACCCACACTCCTGGTTGCATGGCACCCCAGTGCCTCTGGGAAAGGGTATGAAGGTGGTGCATAGCAGTTGCATTTCTGGCAGCTTCAGCAATGGCACTCCCAGCCATATGGGCCACTGCAATGCTGGGGAAAGTGCAAGCAGTGAGGACAGCTATGAGAATGGAGAGTGGTATGTTTCATGAGCAGCAGGCAGAGGATACACAGGAAAACAAGGGAGTAGCAGCTTCCATCATTTGTGCTCATTTTAAATATTGATAGACCCAACTTTCTCCCAGTTTAATGGGACCTGAAACTAGAGATGCCAGCTTGAGGCTGGCATCAGTGGTTGTGCTAGCCTGTGACAGCATGATATGCTGGTGATGCAGTGATGTCACTTTCAGTGTGACCTAGAAGTGACATCATTGTTTAGGACACTCTATCATTCACAACAGAATGGTGCTTACCTTTAAAGCCCTAATCGGCCAGGGGCCAGCATACCTTTGAGACTGCCTCTTCCCATATGATCCCTGTAGGATCCTGAGATCCACAAATCAACATCTTCTAGCAGTCCCTGATGTCCAACTAGCCTTGACCAGGGCCAGGGCTTTTTCGGCCCTGGCCCCCACCTGGTGGAATGAGCTCCCATGTGAGATCAAGGCCCTGCAAGATCTATTACAGTTCTGCAGGGCCTGCAAGACAGAGCTCTTCCGCTGGGCTTTTGGTTGAGGTGGCAGGTGTCCCTCCCTTTTCTTGGCCTATTCCCCACCATTGGCCTGGATCTAAACTGACATTGGGGTGCCACTGCTGTACCCAATTTAATCGGATTGACGTCTGAACAAATTGCTTAACACAGTATTTTATGACTGATGATTTTATGCTGTTTTAATTGGTTATTAAATTATTGTTTTAATGATAATTTTGTTTTTATTATTATAAAATTTATTATTATTAAATTATTGTTTTAACGATTTAATGATATGTAAACCACCCTGAGCCCGCTCATGGGGAGGGTGGTATATAAATCAAATAAAAATAAAATTAAAGCCATTTAAAAATAAATATGCCAAGTACTTTAAAAACAGTCTGCTAAGTTAATAAATAACACTAATTTTAAAGACTGTTAGTCTCAAAAATATGACCAGCTATAGTTCAGCTACGTGGCTTCAAAGGCCCTCTTAAAATGGATTTACAGCTCTTAAGAAATTGCAACAAAATTGCTCATTCATCCAGGAGATTGTTACATAAGGATGGTGAGGTCACCAAAAAAGCCTATAAACAAGCAGGACTGAGCAAACATTTGAAGGGGTTTAAACAAAATGAGAGAAGCCAATTAATGGTGTTGTGCAGATTGCAGTTGCCACACTTTTTAAACCTTGAGCTGCCTGCAATGTTGCTCAGGTGCACTTAAGTATGCTGGTCTAGTGACTCATACTCAAGCCTCATTTGATGTTCCAATGAAATCTAAAATGTTAATACATTGTTATATACAATTTGTAATACTTTCTCATTTGTGAAACTGCTTTTAAGAATTACTACTATAAGTGCTTGCTTTTGGGGCTCTGTTAGATGTACATATGGTGCATGAATTTTATTTCTTCCCATCACTGACTAATCAAATGCAGCTTTTAAAAAATCTCAAACCCAATAAACGCAATTGAGGAACATTAAAAAAAAAGCATTCAAGTTCCTAAGGCTTTGGTCTGTAATTTATAATTATTTGCCTATTCAGACAGCATTAACCAGCACCAGATTCAAAGTCATATGCATCATACATGATTGTCAGTCTATCAGGCTGCTTCTTTGTATATATAAGCTTAATTTTTGTTGACAGGAGTTAAATTGGGATTTAACTCCTAGCCAGAGTACATTTAAATGTAAATTTACTTTTTCCCTCAACAATAGATTTGCAGAACTTAGCATCAGAAATGTGAATTTAATCAAAGTATTTGCACGCACAATTTCCTGTGCAAAACAGTTATGCAAGCCAGCTATTTCCACTGGGCACAAATATCTGAGCTTGTGCAACCTATGTAGAGGAACTTAGCATGATGGGGAAAAACTGAGCAAAAGAGAAATGAAGAAAACAAAATATGTGTGCAATGTTAGCATCTCAATGAAAAGCATTATTCAATTAGCAATCTATGCAATTTTGCCAGTTCCCCTACCACACATTTAAGCAAATAGAGGATTTAAAAGCTGCAGGCAATAGAAGATATTATTTATTGAGAAATTCTTCTAATAATGGCATGCTTGTAAAAAGCTATTAGGGTGCTGTTTGGGGAAACAAATGAGAAAGGCTTTGAAACAGCATCCTAATAATTCTATCTACATGATGAGTATCTTTCTGCTTCATCCGTAGAGAAATAAATCTTCCCATGATTAAGCAGCATACAATTTGAAAGTATATGCTGGTATTTAGAAAATATTTTCCTTTCCTTTAATATTATATCTGTCCCTCCCATGACTGTAGCTAGCTAATACATGTACATAAAAGCCATGTTCACAAGTTACAGAGAACACATGTACATCCTGCAAATATGTGCATACATCTTTTTATACCCTCACATGCCATTAAAGGTTTTTTGAATTTTGATAAGAAAGAGCCAATGTGCCTTCACTTTATAAATTAAACTGGGGGCCAGTATCTGGCTAAATGTGGGGCTCAAATTGAACTCTAAATGTAAAATGAGAATTACTCAATGCATGTATAAAGAAAATTCAGTATACACTATACATAGAAGACCTGTTCCCAAGTTACACTGAACACACATATAACCTATGTACAGTATACACTTGACTTTTCATTATATGTATGTTGAGTAATCTTATGTTACATTCAACATATGTACAACTGAATGTGTGATTTAAACACCACATTCATCCATGTCCTAGTCCTCAGTGTCATCTGTAAAGAATAATAATAAATAATATGTTTTTGAGCAAATGAGGAGTGGAGTACGATTTCATTTGCAATGAATAATCATAACTGATACATTTGAAATTATGGTCTTGTGGCGTCACTGGCTGTTCTGTTTTTAGAAATCAGACTGTGTGTGTGTTTCTGTGAAAATAATACTCCTATGGATAAATATTGTGAAAACCTTTTACTCCTATATAGCCAGGTGTGCAGGACAGATTTATTTATATGAAGTGTTAACTGGAACAGTTGACAATAGCTCTCAAATAGAGTTGGGAACTTCAGAGCTGCTGCTTTCTGACTCAGATGTTCATCCCAAAGTGCACTGTGTTATATTCTCACAGCAGGAACAACAAACACAGCATGGCTAGTTTTCCATCTGCACCTGCAGCATACAATCACATATGTAATAAGGTGAATTGTAAGAACCGAAGATTTTAGGCTTCTGAATGTAATTTAAATGCTATCTGCTACCTTCTTTCTTGTGTCATATCCAACAATCAATATTCTAAAAAGTCAAATTGGTAAACATAGTATGCAGTTCACCGTAATAACTAGCTACAGTGATG
>NW_015175361.1:1515938-1537600 GCF_001447785.1 Gekko japonicus | reverse complement strand
TGAAATAACTCACTGGAAAACTGCTTTCTTTAAAAGGACATGTTGCTGTTTGCTTCCATTCAGCCTAGAGAGTAATGGAAGGAGAGGAAATGTTCTGTCTTCTATAGTGGAACAAGATTGCAAGAAAGCTGCTGTTCACCCTTCCCCCATCCTATCCAAAAGTGAAAGAGTCCCCACAGAATTGCAAAATCTACGATAGCAGCTAATCTAGGCTTTGCAACTCAGGGGAGCATCTGAAATGGGGCTGGCTGCATTGGCATCTGAAATGGGGCTGGCTGCATTGAGGGGTAGATATGGAATGCACTCTACTCAGGATTTAAAGAGATATACTGGTAGAGAAACAGCTGTCTGGTATGTTATTCCATGATGCAGAGATATGGAACCCTTCAGGAAGTGGCCCTTTACAGCTGGAGATGCAATGTCCTTATTCACCTTCTTATTCCAAATCTGTGGAACAACAATTAGACCGATTTCCCATAAGCCACTGCTCTGCCCTCGCTCTTCTCTTTCCCCCAATTGTATGCATCAATTTCTCACAACTTGCTGCATGGCTGCATTTTGACCTGCAGCTTCACCCGATTTCCCCCACATCTTCTCAATCCTGCAGCTGCTTGTGGGAAATCTGTCTAAGAATCAGTTTCCAAGATTCAGGTTTAAATTGGTTAGGCTTGCCAGTCCCCAGGTGGGGGAGAAGGATCTCCTACTTTTGCAGGCTTCCTGCACAATATTGGCAATGTGATGACATCACTTTTGGAAGTGATTTCATTGCATTGGGGGGCGACACTCTGCTTTTGGGGTAAAACTCTATGGTTTGTAGCCATTTTTACCATAGAGTTTTGCCCAAAAAGTAGAGTGTCACCCCAAGGTCACTTCTGGAAGTGACATCATTATGTTGCTGACATCCCTGCCCATCCACTTAGAATGCCCCCCAAATTCCCCCACCAGCATGAGGTAGGCACCTGGCAACCCTAAAATGGACAGGCTGTTCTCTCCAAATTGAGAAAACAGCAATTTGCCTCTAGGCTGTAGGTATAATTACCAGTATGGGGTTGGAAATCCCACCCCCAAACTCACAAGTTCCAGAAGGACTTGAAGGCCAGGTGGTTGGGACTCTGGAGATGGACAGCTCTACCCAGGCACCACTTAGGTAAGCAGCCCAAGAAACAAGGGTGAGGTCACACCCAAAAATGTTCCAGCAGCTGCCTCAGAGTCCAGCAGACCTCTCCTTAGAGCAGAGGCAGGGCTCGGGCAGTAGACTGTACAGGAGTAGACAGGAGAAAGAGGCCAGCAATGACTTGGACCTCCTAGGGCCTCACAGGAGGGTAGGGCAGGAGAAGGGAGGGCCCAGCCAGGGAGGCCATTGGCCCAGATTCCCTTCCGTCATTATGGGTCTGTTCATGCAAAAAGGGGATTGGAGGATCCTGGTGTCAGTCCATCCCCAGACATTTATTACGCCAGCCCATGTGGAGCCAGGGAGGAAGAACCAGACAGCTCCTGCAAGGTGGTGTGGGTAGAGAGCCCAGGATGAGCTAGAACCTCCCCCTTTCTTCCTGTCTGAGGCTTAGCTAAATCCAGGCCAAAAAAGAGACACTGGAGAGCACTACAACCCAAGACTCTGACCTGTCACTGAGGGAATCTACCCAACGGCAGGTAGAGGGAAGAAGCCAATCTTCAACATTATGGCTGAGTTCAGACTGGCAGTTTGAAGCCTGAGGGAGTCATGGCAAAAAAGACCCGGAACAACTTGTTCCAGGTATTCCCGAGCACACTACACCGACTGATGCGGGAGCATACCGGGGAGGAGGCACAAGGGAGCGTTCGCACTGCTGGCCTGCCCCTGGTGGAGACGCAGCTGTAAACCGTGGCTTTCTTTTGGGTAATCCGGAGATATGCGCTTATGCTTTCGGCGTTCACACTTTGTTGGCGTGGGATGAACCGCGCTCTCCAGGGTTTGCTACTACTTTCACCAGGTACTTTTTAAACTCGGGAGGCAAGCACTACAATACAGGCTGAGTACGGCTGGGGAATGCCTGACAGATGTGCCTGTGTGAATGGCCCCTTAATCCGTTTGTGAAACGTTTCTGGCACGTGCCTATCTCGGAGCAAGCTGCCAGTCTGAACTCAGCCTATGTTGGGAACTCTGACTTGTATGCAGCATATTAGCAATCTGATCACAGGCTATTATTATTAAGAAATTATTATTAGCCATCTTGGAATATTAATCACAGCAAAATATGCTGTCTTAACATTGCTTTAATAATAGTTTTCTTTGTTTAGCCAATCGTCTTTTGTATGCAACCCATCGTCTTTTGTATGCAACTCTGCTACCCTTTTGGAGGTCCTAGCTACATTACCTTTATGATACACCTGCAAGTTATGTACTGGTGTCCTACATCTAAGATGGCCATCTGTACTGCAGAATGGATGACAGTACAAATGTTGTAGGTTGGGATGCTTGAACACTTGGTGGTTCAGCTCAACATCTGTTTGCCAGTCACAAACAGGGAGTTGACTGTCCATTGATCAGTCTGCTGTTACCACACAGTTGAAGTGTATTCATTACGTCAAACAACACAGTACAGCACAGACAATTATCCATGATTCATGCATATGCATTCAAATATCGCCTGATGACTTTCCTCCCTGTCCCACAGACCTGTTGGCACCACATGTCACTTGGCAACCAATAGTATAAATAAAGAGTGAGCTTTTCAGTTAGTGAGCTAATGATTATGAGTAAAACTCTGTTTTTTAAAAGTCTTACAGTTTGGTATTTGTGTTATCAGCATTATTTCGTCCATGTGCATTTTTGTACAGACTTGTGGGAGCTGTAATTCCACTCCCCCCACAGACTCACCATTTAATTGACCTGACTATCTATCGCCTGGGTAGAATCAATCTCACCTGCAGCACAAATGCAAAAGCTCCTGAAAGACAAGGGAATGAAGCCCTACCACTACAAAGAGACAAAATGCCATCACCACAGCGACTGCATAGCTACAATACAGTTTGGCAGCCATTTGATGAAGGCAGTGAAGAGGCAAACAGATTGGATGCTTGGCCCATAGATTATTGTCATTATCCCATATCAGCATCCTGTGTTTTGTTTGTTTGTTTTTCCAGGCTATTAAACATTATATTGTGAAAAATGAGAAACACTTTTGTTGATGCACCCTTACATTGTCGAATAGCATAGTTCTGTTGAGTGTGCTCAATACTTTTAAAAAGTAACAAGTGGGAATATCTTAGAATTGCAGCAGTCACTAAAGCAGCCACACAGTGATGGGTTAGTGGTGATTGCTAGCAGAAAAGCAGACAACAATACTTCCTTAGCGGTTCTGTGAGGAAGGCTGCAACCTACTATGTCTTTCTTACCAGCGAGGCACCATGGCTTAGTGGTAGAACATCTGCTTTCCATGCTAAAGGGTCACTGATGTCTCCAGGTCAAGTAATAGGTGATGTGAAAGACATCTGAATGAAGCCCTGGAGAGCCACTGCCAGTTAGAGTAGACAGTATTGACCTCAGTAGACCATTGGGTCTATTCATGAGCTCAATACAAAATACTATTCATGAGTTCAATACAAAAGGGAATAAATTTCCTTCTTGTATCAGAAAGAAATGCCGCTTGTTCAGACCCAACCCTGTTCTTGAGACTGACATGCCACATTAAAAAGCTGGGAAACTTTACATTAAAGCTCCATTGTTTTTCTTTCATCCTGTATACCTACTTTTTTATATTTATATTTCATGTGTCATTTTTAATGTCACAGAGATCAATGAAATTACAAATATTTGAACTGCCTTCTCCAGACAGGATCCAAAATTTCATGTTAAGCCCTTTGTCAAAAAGTACAGGAAACTAAAATAAATCTCTATATGTATTCATGAAATTATGCATTGTAGCATTTCAAACTGGAAATGTAAGAAAGGAACAGTAAATAAAAAGCTTGCCTATGGAAAGTTGTGTGCTTCTTCAATTATACTCTCCTCGATTGAGGCCAATTTAGCAATGATGAGTAATTTACTAGGTCAAGGACCTCACTCAGTTTGCTCTATGCCTGTAAAATGGTCAGTGGTTATCCATGGAAAAGAGGTTAATGGATGATAAGAAAAGATAAAATGATGCCAAAATCTGATTAATAGCTTATTAATGTCTCCAAAAGTAGGTTGTTTCGAAATGGATACCATAGGCATGAATGTCATCCTGAAAAAGCATATCTGCATTGCTGAGTATATTACAGTAAACACTATATATTACTGTAAATATCTCATGGTATTAAAATTTAAAATATACTTTTGCAAGATTCAGTCTCTAGCCCAGATATTTGCATGATCAATTTTGAGAATGAACATGTGATTTTTTTTAAAAAAGAAAGGGGTATGCAATTTAAGCAAGTTCTTAATCTGACTCGTCAAAACATGCCAGAGTGCTTATATATTAGATTTAGAAATATGTTACTTGTGAAAAATATGATTCATCACCCAAATTGGGCAACTCCAGTACTGAGGAGCTCAGTTCCCTAATATCTCTGGGTCCAGACAGCCATGAAAGGTTCAACAGGACAACTACCTCCTTACTGTTAGATGCCTTGGGTGTTTACTAGAGAACATACCCTACACTATTACACACAATTGGCAATGTGATGCTGGTTAAAAAGTGTATTTCTTTCAGACAATCTGAGAAGCTCCCTGAATATTCTTGTTTAGCCTCAAAGTGACCAGCTAAGGGTGGCAGATGAGCAGCTATACAGTCATGAGACTATCCTGGACAGGAAGAATGCTCTTACTCCTTCCCCAGGACACATCCTAGCCTGGCTCTCACCTCCATTTTTCTTCCTCAAAATGGTGGGGTGGAACTGAGCTTCCTTGAAAAAAACTTCTTTGGCTCAGAATGCCAGCATAGATTATGAGAATGTACAGGTAGTTCCCTAGGGCATCTGCACATTCAGTTGTAATATAAAGCACCATCTATACACTTGTGTATTAGCTGCAATAAGACGGCCACAGCAGCGCTAGCCTGGCCATGCGGTCAGATAAACCTTCCAACCTTCGGTCCTAAGACAACAGTTACTTTGGATCCTAGGGCGTACCAATGGGTTTGCCCAGACCTGAAAGAAGACCTATTGAGTTGTTAACTTGTAAATAGAGCCAGTCATGGGCGATGGATGTGTGTGGGTGTGGTGTGGGTCACGCATATAAGCCGGGCGCTGACCGCCCAAAAGCATTTTTCGTTCCTGATGTAATTCAATAAACAAGAGCCGATTCACCATGCTGATTCTCTGGTCTCAATACTTTTCAACACTAATATTGAAGTTGGCCAAAACGCTTTCCCTCTTTCTTTCCTTCTCTTTTTTCCCTCCTTCCTTCCTTTCTGCACAGATCTGCACATTCCCCCCGACCTAGCAGTCCAGTGGCACCTTTAAGGCCAAGGTTTATTCAGGTACAAGCTCTCCCTTCCTCTGCAAGGGCAGATCTGCACATTCCCTCCCCCCATAGCGAGCAATCCAAAACAGTCCAGTGAAGCCTGAGCAGTGGGTGTTGCCTTCTGACATGCTTCCAATGATGTCAGGGGGTGTGGCATATGTAAATAAGTTATGCTAATGATTATGCTAATGAGCTCCTGCACCTCTTTTTCTGCGAAATGACCCCTCGGTAAGAGAATGGAGTACTTTTTGAACATACAATATTATTTACTACCCTCTCTACTACTTTCTTCAACCTGTACTTTCCATTTGCTAGGAATGACGAGATTTGACAAGGAGAATAAATGTAGTCATATTTCATGGAGAAAATGGGTGGGGAACAAGGGAGTCAGTTTTCATGATTCCAATGCAAATTATTTGATGAGACAGGTAAAAAGAACACAGACCGAGAAGAGATATACATTCATACCCCACATAGTCGAACTCCAGATTGTTTTCATCAAGTTAATGGCTCTTTATAATTCCAGAGAGGCTCCTGTTTACAGTCAAGACAAACAAGTAGTAGAGGGAAGAACAAATTGTCTACAAAAGCAAAAGTTTCCCCAGAGGGTGGCTGCCAGATTTTCAAACATTTCCGGCTCTGTGAGAGGATAAGATTACTCCCTGAGCTTATCACATGTAAGATGACACCTGTAGTTCATTTGTTTTTGTCTAATTAAAATGCCAATTAAACTTTGCAATATTACCAGTCTCTTAAAAGACTTTAAATCATCCACGACACCCTGCTGTGATCCAAAGTGTGACATTTTATAAATAATATACTTTCCCATTGCTGCTTTTCAGTCATGTGGCAGCAGTGCTGCCCACATATTTGTCCCCAGTGTGACATATGCTGGAAAAGGTGTGCAGCTTATGCTGAGAATGAGCTTTTGTGAACTGTTGGGAAACTTTCTGTTTAGAGATGAATAGTTTGTTATATCACCACCAAAACTGTCATCTGGCAATTCCATGGATCTGAGGTAGCAGGGTCATGCCAAGATCACTGTGCTTGTTCATCAGACAGGAGGGTAGCTTAAAATGCTGGATAGCTCAAAACAAGTGTAGGTAAAGCTATCAAATGATTAGCAATGCAAGATGTAGATAGCTGGTTTGATATGAAGAAAGAATGAGAAACATACCAAGCCTAGTGACACGACTCCATTTTTTTTAATTCTAAGACATATTTCATTGGAAATGATTGTTTGTTAAACATATAAAAACATGTTAGCGAATGATAAATTTATTTCAAGATGATGCCTATCATCTGTAAAGAATTCTGACATGTCTCCTCCCCCCACCTCTTCACTTATGACGCGAGTATTTCCAGTGCACAAACTAAATCTTGTCCATTTGTTTTTGTCGGAGGATACTCTGACTCTGCTCCATTATCTTCTCCCGTTTGTTCTCTACCCACCATGACAAACACTTTTTAAAAAGTACATTAAAAAAAATGATTTGCCGATCAGGGATATGATGACAATATACCAGTCCAGTATCCCACATGTTTAGCTGTAAAAAATTATAACAGAACCAATCTCCTCTGCCTAGAATTTTGCATAGTCAATTATCCTACTATGAAACATTCCCAGATGTGAAGCACAATACCATTCCCAATCTCTATAGACTTAAACTATTGTAGGAAATACAAGATCGTGGCAAATTGTAGTTATTAATTAAAAGAATGACTAGCTGACAGAATAGAAAATCTATAGTTGACAGGATAGATATACTCAAAGAGGAAACGAGGCCGTCTGTATTATCTCATTGAGTGGGTGGAGCTTGGGTTGGAGCATTGAGAGTGGGTGGACGCCTCTGATGTTCATACCCCATGGCTCCTTCATGACTTTCACTCTCGGTTCCCAGAAAAGCCAGGTGGAGGGGGGCCCTCAGGGGGGCAGGATGTCAGCTAAGGCTGCCATGGTTTGGAATGTGTGGGTTGCTTTCTGTGTCTCCCTCCTCCCATCCCCCTTCCTTCTCAGACTGTGAGTTGTTATCAGCCTAGTGTCCTTGAAGTCTATGCTCTGTCTGCTCCTCTTTTCCTGCTGGGAATGTAACCATTGCTTTTTGTCCACATCTTCAGGTGCTTGCCTATTGGCTTTACTGTATCAGGGGATCATGTATGAAGGGGGTATACCTAAAGGTTCAAATCGCTATCCCGCCATTCCTGCCACAGGAGTTCATGGTATCCTAAGTACTAGCTCTCAATAAACTGAAACTTCTGAAGGAATGTTGTTGTCTTGACTGGGAAGCCTGACACCTGCACATCTGGACAGGTTGTATTACCCAATAACTGACCCATCTATTCACTATCAATCACCTCTGATTTCTTAGTTCTATATTGCTTGCTCTTTTGAATTTTTAGTGTGCTTGTACTTAGGGAAATATCTTAATAAAAACTATTTAATTTACTCTTCAGATCTGGAGTTTTCCTATTGAGCCGGACCTTGGTATACAAGTGGTGTGCGATTTCTGTACCCCTGTGGCCTTGCCTGCTGCCTAGCTAATTTCCCCAAACAACAAGGCAGGCCATTGGTGGTAACAATGTTATGATGACAATCATTAAAAGGCAGCAAAATGGTCCAACAAAGTTTTGGCAGTCACACAGCACAAAGTCATGGTGCAACATAACACAAAAGGTTTCATCCTGGCAATAATCCTACTGTACAATCTTTTCTCATTTCAGATAGGAGATACTTTCAATCATTCACTGAATGAATGAAGGGATGAAGATGGTACGTATTGTTCTCTTTTGAAACCTTTAGGCCAGGGGTGTTGAACTAATTTATTATGAGGGCCAGATCTGATGTAAATGAGACCTTGTTGGGCTGGTCCATGTGTATCATAAAATGTAATGCCAGGTAGCGGAGATATAAACTTTATAAAGGACACAGACAAACACAATTAAAGATTTTTTAAACTTTAAATAAAACAAGCTTTAAACACTAGCACTTTTGCAATATTTTGTCTATTTAACAGTCTCTGGCCCCGGTCACACGGGAGACTTTGGCCCAAGAGAGGGACAGATCGGGGGCGCAGCAAACGGGCGCAATCTCACCACAACATCTGGGAAGTGGCGGGCACCCATCCCCGATCCGTCCCTAAAACCTGAAAACCCACTGCAAAAAAGAACCTCCTACAGAGGAGGACTTACATGAAGCACTGCTGCAAGTGCAGCCGTGGGATCGCTGCCACACTCGTCATCCAGATCAATCCAGGCTCCCCGCCGAACTGCGCATGTGCACACATGCGCAGTTTGGCTGTACCCCTCTTTCTTTAGGGCCGCCCCCGGGTAGGGTGTGTTTTCTCCCCGGCGTTTGATCGCGCCGGGGAGAAAAGGCGGCACGGCCGGGGGATCCGGGGGATCCCACCGCGCCGTGTCAACGTTGGCGCGGCTTTTAAAAGCCGCGCCTTATGAGGCTTTTCCCCTGCCGTGTGGCAGGGGCCTCTGATAACTACACCTCTGCTCTGAATTATTGCATGAAAATGTCTGTGCTGTAGCAATCTTGAGTATGGTGTTCAGGTGTGTAATTGTAAGCTGCAAACCTACTTTTGATTTATTGACATTCATTACAGAAATCTCGTACTCAGTGTTCCTAGCCAAGGACCCAGGGGAAAACATGAAATGGCCGAGCATTGCAACCTTTTGTACATAAGTTGCTTCATGTGCTGTTCAAGATCATGAGAAAGCATCCTAACACAGACTGAGGGTCATGTGTTTATCTACAAAACAATACTCTTCCCCAGAGAAATAACTACAATATCCTACAAGGGGGGGGGGACTTGGTCTGGACACACACTCTCAGTCTAATCCACCACAATGGCTTGTTGTTATTCCTCCTCTAAAATAGTTCACATTGCTTTCTTACTGAGAAAGACTGGATCATAAGGGCATGAATCCAGTGAAAAGGGGGAGGGAACCCAGTTCTACCCAGGAGAACCCTGGCATAAAGAATCTAACAAAAAAAAAAACCCACACACACACTGTAGCAAGGCACACAAAAGCTCATACCTTGAAAAAACTTTGCTGGTCTTAAAGGTGCTCGGTATTTCTCCCATGTGATTGAGGCTGCCCAGTAAAGCAAGCTCTCCCTCCCTTAAGGGAGGAGCCTCAGCCAGTGGAAGAGGAGAAAGGCTGCCCTTTGTCTCCTGCAGCCTGGCCAAGAAGTGAGTTCTAACTGTCCCCTCCCTTTCCCTGAGAGGAGCGGGGGAGGAGCCTCAGCCAGTTCTTTACCAGACTCTCTCAATCTCACAGGAGAGCCTTGCCTATTGATCTCTCCTGTGCAATTGAGTGAGACTGGTAAAGCAAACTGTAACATGGCAGCAGCAGCAGAACTGCAAATGGAAGTTGGAAACAGCCAGGGCCTTGCAGGCCTGATCCTCCGAGGGTCTGATCCAGCCCGTGGGCCGCATGTTTGACACACTGCTCTAGGCATTTATTTTTAAGGTAAGAATAGAGTCATAACCTTATGGGCATGTAATATTGTGCATGTGAAGATTACAGGAATGAGCCCCACTGCTACATAGGAACCATGTTTCCTCCTAATAGTTTGGTTTTTTTATTATTTATTTATTTAACTTTTAACCGGCCCTGCCCACCAAGGCAGGCTCAAGGTGGCTTACATAAAACCAGTAAAACAATATACATCTCAGTGCTTTTAAATATTTTTATCAACAATCCAGATGAGGGTGTGAAGGGACTACTCATTAAATCTGCAGATGACACTAAATTGAACACTCCAGAAGATAGAAATAAAATACAATCAGACTAGGATGCATTGGAAAAATGGGCAGATGTGAAAAAGATGTGATTTAATAGAGATAAATGTAAGGCTTTGCATCTGGTTAGTAAAAATTTAGGCACACATACCAAATGGGAAATACTCTTCTAGGTAGTAGCATGTGTAAGTGCCAGATACACTGAGTCTCCGATCATATGCAGAAGTTGCCGCAGGATACTCACAGATGCTGGGTGGAGTTTACGGGCATGATCAAACAGGCACATCTGGCAAGTGTCACACACCCGTTGCCAACCCGTCGCGTCCGGCTGAAGATCCGGAGTTAAAAGGTACTGGAGAAAGTCCACTATCTATAGCTTGTGATGGGCTGCAGATGGACTTCCTCCATCTGATCGCTCCAGCGCTCTCCCCTTGTTGTGTTGAAGCGCGCCAGAAACGCGCACCGACAAACTGAAACCCCGATTCCCTGCCATCGCGTCTGATCGTGTTTGGGTGGGTTAAAGTGTGCCAGTGCAAAAAGCCACACCTCCCGCCCCCCAGCGTTATCTGGCCCATGTGACTGGGGGCTGAATGATGTAAGCTGCTTTGAATCCCCATTGAAGAGAAATGTGGGATAAAAATAAATAAATATCACTATGTACTGCACTGGTCAGACCCCATTCGATTATTTTGTCCACTTCTGGAGGCCTTTTGGGTGAGTTAAGATAGCTCCGAAAACAGGACGGAGCATAAATTAATGACTTGAGTGCCCTTCTTGACTAAGTAAAAAAGGGGGGACAGGGGCAGTGGTTAATGTAATAGCAACTTCTTTGGGCTGGTCAAACACCTCTGAGGTATGCCTGGATATTTCAGCACTGAAAAGTCTTTTGTTATTGAGAATGAAGTCTTATTGAGAACCCTGAGTTGGGGGATATTGCACTTAATCAGTTTGTAATGCCAGCACATCATTCCTCTCCTGTTCCTGGGGATTTCCACTGTCATGACTAAGCCCAGGAGCCAGTTTGGTGTAGTGGCTAAGTGCGTGGACTCTAATCTGGGAGAACCGGGTTTGATTCCCCACTCCTCCACTTGCACCTGGCTGGATGACCTTGGGCAAGCCATAGTTCTGGCACAGCTGTTCTTGATAAAGAGCAGTTGCTGTCAGAGCTCTCTCAGCCCCACCTACCTCACAGGGTGTCCGTTGTGGGGAGAGGAAGGGAAAGGAGTTTGTAAGCCGCTCTGAGACACCTTTGGGTAGTGAAAGGCGGGGTATAAATCCAATCTCTTCTCTCTTCTTCATGAGACTCCCCAAGTTTCAGGTCCCCTTGTAACTTTGGCTGTAAAAGGGGGTGCCTGTTAAAACAACTAAGTCCAAAAAAAGATGGGGACCCCACAAACCAAGGGGGTATAGGCTGGAAGAGGGAGCGGGGTCCTTACAGAGAGTAGGGCTCTATTTTAGTTGGTATTGGAGGATTGGACTTGTAATAAAGGGTTTAAATTATGGGTGGGAAGATATCGGCAGGATATTAGGAAAGACTTTTTAACATTAAAGACAGTTCAGTGGTAGAATTCATTGCCTGGGGATGTTATAGATTCTCTCTCCTTAGAGGTGTTTAAGTGGAGATTAAATGTTGATTTGTCAGGGATACTTTAAACCATCCTGAATGGTGCAGGGGTTTGGGCTGGATGGCTTTAGGCCCCTTGCAACTTTTAAATTTAATTCTATGATTCTAAGTTCTACATACAGTACCAATCAATACATATAGGTATGTATGTGTGTGTAAAGTGCTGTCAAGTCACAGCTGACTTATGGCAACCCCAGCAAGTGTCTTCCAAGGCAAGTGAGAAGCAGAGGTAGTTTGCCATTGTCTTCCTCTGCAGATTCTTCCTTAGTGGTCTTTCTTCTGAGTACTGACCCTGCTTTGCTTCTGAGATCTGATGAGATCAGGCTATACCATGCTGCCTTCCCTCCACATATAGGTAATAAAGGGTATTTCATACTATGATCCCAGGCACTCTCCTATGTGCATTCATTGTGCTCATTTAGATCCTCTGAAAGGGCTAGAGACTTGCCCTAAACTAGGCTTCACCAGCTATGTGAATCTCTGCCGACTCTGTATTATTTCTTGATGATTCTACAGAGAGTTTTTACGAGTTATTGCTAAACACATTTCTTTAGCATATTTCTTTATTAAGTGCTACCATAAGAACTTTACCCATTCACATTTTTAGATGTGAAGCTGTTGAGTGTTTTCAATACTGCAGGTCTCTTTCTTCATCCTCATTCTAGAATGCTTCAAGGTTTGCTGTAATTTTCACACTTTCAAAAGGCTATCCCTATATAAGAAGAGGGTCTAAGCTTTAACTGGTTTATTGGGCCTCAGAAGTATACTGTAGAATATATCAGAAGCTTTAGTTTAATGCATTATCCCTTTTCCTGACTCATTTTTTCCCACTTAGAGAAACTTTCTGAACTAGCCTTGAAGAAAAAGAGTCCCTTTCTCATGAAAATAAAAAAAGTTGGGACTAGAAATTACTGATACCAAGACTGGCAATATTTCTTCAGTAAAGAGGAGATTTTTTTTTCCCTGAGTACCCACAATTACTCTTGAAACAACTAGTAAGAGAGCACTTAGCTGCACGATTTGGGGTACTGAATAAAGTGAGGCAACGGGCACCCATGTATGGTCTCCCTGAGGTCGCTGCCACCCATCTATTTACTGAACACCAACAACTGGCCTTTAGCTCACTGCCCCACAGGGCCAGACCTTTATAGGCAACTGATGCTGTTTCAAGCTGTACCCATTGTTTTAATTGTTATAATGTTTTATTGTGTTTTAAACAGAAATTGTATTAATTATGCAATAATGATGTTACCCACCCTGAGCCCGCCATGGATATAAATGCAAATTAAAAATAAATAAATAAATAATAAAAAACCTAGGATTAGGGAAACCTAGGTTCATATATGGACATCACTGGGAAACTTTAGGCCAGTCATTCTCTCTCTCAACTTAGCTGATTTCAAAATGGAGGAGAGAAAAAAAGAAATATGCATCTTGAGATTTATTTTGGCAGAAGTAAAATTTAAGGTGAATGTAGGTCTTATTCAGGCAAACTAGCTGTGGAAGCTTTGAGGGAACTACAAAAGAAGTGTTGTAAGATCCATAGGACTTCTTAAGGAGCTTTGCTTATCTTTAGAATCACCAGGAGAAAGCTGAGGTGAATTTGAAACATCCTGCTAAGCAAAACATCTGAACAAAATTGAAAGGAAGCATTTCAATACTATTAGTTCAAGACCTCAAGGTGGTTTCATTCATCTCCCTGTAGAGTTTTGTCCAGGCAACACCATTCAGTTGCATACATTGCAGGTTGCTGCGGTGTGTTTATCCCTCCCCCCTCCCCCCAATTTTTCCTGCTTGTAGCTTACCCACAGGGAATCCAAAATTATGATTGCCAGAGCAACTGAAAGATTAGTGTGAAATATGGGTGCTAGGGCTGTTGAGAGTTTACAGGGACCCCCCCCCCCAAACAGAGATTTCCACCGAATTCCCCCCAATACCATCCAAACCCAACCAAAATATCACATGAAACAAATCAAATTTCCTTTCTAGCAATATGGGCCTCTGGGGCAGACAGGGCTCAGAAAATGTGTTGTTCTACTTCCACTCCGTCAGCTGTCCCGCTTTTGTGCAACAGCCACCATCTCTTTGCACAACTACAGAGAAGGTGGTGCTGGGGGACTGCTGCTCAACTTCTTGGTCTTTGGCCTATGACCTATGGGGTCCTGTAAGGTTAATTTTGTCCCCTATTCTCCTTAACATCTTCATAAAACCACTGGATGAGGTCACCAATTTGGGCTGGGTGGTCATCAATACGTGGATGACACTCAGCTCTATCTGATCCCAGGGAGGCTGTGGAAACCCTGAACTGATGCCTAGAGGTGGTTTTGGAGTGGTTGCAGACTACTAAACTGAAGCTTAATCCCAAAAACATGGGGAGCAGAGGTCTGACCTGGGATGTAATGTGTCAGCCATTCTGGACTGGATTGCATTCCCCTTAAAGAAACAGGTCTGCAGTCCACAGGGTTTTTTCTTAGACCCAGGCCTACTGCTGGATAAGCAGCTGGCAGCTGTTGCCAGGAGTGCCTTTTACCAGCTTTGACTGGTTAGCCAGCTACAACATATCCTGTGCAGAAAGATCTGACCACTGTGGTGTGTGCCCCAGATACATTTACATAAGATTACTGCAATGAGCATAGGATTGCCCTTGAGAAGTATTTGGAATACTGCAGCCAGGATGTTGACTGGAGTGCCTCATAGAGACCATATCACTGCAGTCTTGGCACATCTGCACTGGTTCCCAGTTCATTTCCAGACACAATTCAAAATCATGACTTGAAAGCTCAATGTGGTTTTGGACAACCATACCTGAAGGTCATGGCACCAAAATTCTCTGTCCAGGGAGATTTGTCTGTCTTCTGTTTCCATCTTCCACCAGTGGATGAAGACTTTTTTTGTTGGGTTTGGCATTCCCTCAGTGATCCCTCCTTCCTAACCAATGTTTTAATTGCTATTTTAATGTTTGTAGCTCTGTGAGGCTGTGGTCACACAAGCAGTTTGCTGCGACATATTAGTGTTACCTGTGTAGATTCAAAGGGCTTGATGAGATGACGGCATCTGCCTTCCATGGCCCAGTTGTCAGCAGCCCATCCTGTTCTGTGTTAGAACCAGAGTAATCAGACACCAGGGAAAGTCCTATAGTAAGGGATGGCAGCACTTCCACTCCGTTTTGTCCAATGTCTTAACTCTCCTGGTGCAAAAGGAACTTGGAAGGGAAGTGTGAATGGGCACTTCCATCTTATTAATGGGTTGCGGAGCTAGCTAACAGAAGCAGTTGTTCAGTTATACACTTATGTGTGGCTGATGTGCAATACTACTGTGGATGCTTGACCACAGGATGGCTGTGCAGGTAACCCACAGCAGGGTGTGCTGTCTGGTTGGTATGCTCCACAACACTTTAGGCCGGTGCAATTATTATTGCACCAAACCACCAGTGTGACCACAGCCTTAATTTGTTTTAATGATGTGTGTTTGGGGGGTTGATTTAATAGTTTTTAAAATGTTATTTTTATTATGTATATTCTAGTGGCTCAATTTTTGTTAGTGGCTAACAATTTAGAACCTTGTAATCTTTCTTAATGCATCCTTTCCTGTTCTCTGTTTAGAGAGCCAGATTGATGTGAGAGCCATCTTAGTGTAGAAGAAGAAGAGGAAGAGATTGGATTTATACCCTGCCCTTCACTACCCAAAGGAGTCTCAGAGAGGCTTACAAACTCCTTTCCCTTCCCCTCCCCACAACAGACACCCTGTGAGGTAGGTGGGGCTGAGAGAGCTCTGACAGAAACTGCTCTTTTTCAAGACAGCTGTACCAGAACTATGGCTTGCCCAAGGTCATCCAGCAGGTGCAAGTGGAGGAGTGGGGAATCAAACCCGGTTCTCCCAGATTAGAGTCCCCGCACTTAACCACTACAACAAACTGGCTCTGTAGTGGTTAAGAGTGGTGGATTCTAATCTGGAGAACAGGGTTTGATTCCTCAGTCCTCCACATGAAGCCAGCTGGGTGACCTTGGGTCAGTCACAGGTCTCTCAGAACTCTCTCAGCCCTACCTACCTCACAGGGTATCTGTTGTGGGGAGAGGAAGGGAAGGTGATTGTAAGCCATTCTGAGACTCCTTCAAATAGAGAAGAGTAGGTTATAAAACCAACTACTACTACTACTACTCCTCTATAAATTTTGTAACGTAATAATAATAATAATAATTATTATTTATTAAATGTGTAACACTGATACAAGCATCTCTGCTGACCTTTAACATTGCTGTAAGTACTCCTCATGATTATACTGTTCTCAGAAGCTAGCAAAATACTATTTCATTGATAATTATATGCCCCCATGCAAATAGCTAGCACAATATTTATGCATTGCAAAAAGCCTTTCATGGTCTTTAATTTACTTATTTAAACATCTATTTCAAATTAAAGTCTTGCATGAATTAATACTGCTGCATTAAGTTCTTCTCTCCATTTAGAAAACCAATTTTATTTAATTTGGGTATTACATTTCCCCTCCCCAATCTGAAATAGGGAATTAGTCCTTTGGGTGTTTGTCTAGTAAGAAAAAAGTTTGGAATGACACTTCAGTGAAAGCAGAAAAGTGCTCAAAGCAGCACTGCATACATTTTGATATGAATAGTATCATGTTGCCATGTTGACTCATGAGGGTGCATGTTAAAGGGATCACGTTGCCACCTAAAAATCGAGTAATAAATGTGTCATCCCTCCATGAGTGATGATTTAGAAACTCCCACTTGACAGCCAGCAAAGACACTTTGATGGAGAATTTAGAGATATTTTTTATGATCTATTAGGAAGAGAAACAAACAAACTGACTGACAATACACAGGAGAAAAATATAGCCTTTCACACAAGAGAGGAAGAATACATATATTTGGCTCCAGGAGAATTGCTTGCTTGGCAGTGATACAGAAGTATACCCTCAAATAGTCTGTAAGAGGGGAAAAAGAGATTTTGTTTAAAATTAGCAGGGTGCGTAGTGGAAAATTTACCCAAATGGGTAATCTATTTACATGGGAATGTCACCTATACAAAGATATTTTCTTTTCATGTTACTACTTAAAATGCACAAGAAAATAAGAAAAATTCTACTTGATCAGACCAACTAGTCTAGGATTCTGTTTTCCTCTTTGCCAACAAGATGCCCCTGAGAAAGCCTACAAGCAAGCCATGCATGCTTGTGTTGCCTATGATCTTGCTCCTGAGCAACATGAAGATTTTACTTAATAATCTTGACTAAAAGTTACGGATAAGGCTAATTTTTCATGAAGACATCTAATCTCCTTTCAGAGCCATGTAAGACTGTGTTCATCACTACATCCTATTTCAGTTCATTCCATCAATTAATTTTGCACAATGAAGTATTTCTTTTTATTATTCACGAATCTATTGCTCATTTACTTCGTTGGGTATGCCATGGTGAAATAAACCTGAACAGCCAATTCAGCTCATTACATCCCTCTGTAAGTGTGACTTTGTAAATGTAGTGAAAGGGCTACTTCTTAGACTCTATTTGGTATTCAAATAGGATTGACAATTATGAAACATACATCTCATCATCACATATGAAATGTGAACTCACAGAAACTGGAAAAAGCATGCAATCCTCAACCTACCCTCTCCCTGCTTATTGCTAGACTGAATCCTGAAGAGAAAGATTTTGAAAAGAAGCTTTCAGGGCCTCTGAATAACTTAGGATGGTGTCATGGTGTGCAGACAACTCCCCTGTCACACCCCAAGGCCGCCCCCTAGTGGATGCTGCCTTTTTTCATCGTACTTGCTGTGTTGAGAGGGTCCACAGAAGTGTGTTGAGTACTGTAGCTGGAGTGATCATGCTTCCTTCCTTGTGTGTGCGTCTAGCAAAAGAGAACATGGTTACAGGAGAAGACTCAAACCCATATTTGAAGCATTCCAGGGAGCATGCTCACTCCAAATTTCTCCTCTTTATGCCAAGGTACTCCTTCCAGTAGAAGGTGCTCAGTTTCCTCCCTTGTTGTATTCTGCATGTGTGTGGCAGTGGAGTGATATTGGGAGGTATGGCCATATCAGCATGCATTGGTTGACTGTTCTCATATGGTTACATTTTCATGTTTACTCCTTGAACATCTAAGCTGGAAGTGCATTGTTAGCAGTGGTGCTCTGTGACTGATAAATTGTGACAAGGATGCTATTACTCCAGTGCAATTGCTAAGGTCTCTGCTTATTTTTTCCTCACTATTTAGCAAACATAGGATACCAGCTAGTGGCACTGGAGATCAGCTGGAATCAGGGTCTTAAGAAATTGTTGAGGAGCTCAGAAACCCAACTCGTGGATGGTCACAGTATTGCAGTTGTGTGGAAGTTTGTGCTATCCATAACTTTCTTTCTACATTGTTTATTGAATCATGGCCTTTGTGAGGATTTAGCACTATTTCTGCTCAATTCCAGGTCAAGATGTTTAGGAATAAACTCATGGCATGTAGCTTTGGTTTGGTCAGTTTTATGTTTCCCCCCAAGAAGTGAACTGTAATATATAGAGTGGCGATAAATGAATATTGGGGAAAATGAGGTTCATCAAGGTGTAGGAATAATATATTTATAAATACTCCCTAAGGCATAATAATAATGAGGGAGGACACTAAAAATTTGGATGCTCACAGAGACCTTTAGCTATTTCTTCTGATGAGGATCAGAATATGAAGAATTTCTGTACCAGCTCCAAAGGGAATTGAAAAATCCATGTGCTGACTTTATTCAATAGAGAATTTATTCTGCTTCTGTACATGCATCAAAGTGTCTCTCAGACAATATTTTTATAGCAAGAAAAATGGGCTCAATTGCTAGTACAAAATGTTTAACTCCCTAGCTACCAGGTGATAGCATGGACTTTTTTCCTGCTTATGCCCATAAATATGTTAAGATAAATTGGATTGTTTTTCATTTTTAAGAAATTGCTATTTTATTTTGTTAAACTCATCTCATGCAATCATTAGCTCTAAATTGTATCCATTTCAGAGCTATCTGCTAATCCTGGGAGCCTAATTATAAAGGAATCATGATATGATCTGAGTACTTGGCAATTATGTCTGTCATTTTACATTTTGGTCACATATTGCCAATATGCTAAATTAAGAGGAAAATGTTCTTCCTGCCACCCATTTTCATCTGCTGCCTGTGCTTGTATACAGCAAATCTGGCAACATCTTCCACAAAAAAGAGTTTTGACATGGAAATACTCCTTGAACATCTAAGCTGGAAGAGAAACACATGTTCTTTCCTTTGGGACTGAGCCAATGAAAACCTACTCAGTGTTGTGTCTAAACCAGAAATTGACACTTAGTTAAGTGCTGATCCATCTCATGCACTGAAATAACTACTGTATATGAAGCACAATTTCTCAGTCTTTTCTTCCATAATATTTTTAAAAGTGTCAATTTTTCAAGGATACACAGGAATATGGAGACTGGGATCCAAGAATTATTTTAGTGGGTTCACATCACCCACTACCTGATCCTGTTAACAAGATATGGCAGTGATTGGACCCAGGACCTCCTGCATTTGAAGCAGATGTTGTACAATTAAACCCTGATAGTATTGTTTTGTTAATTTTGATTGACAATTTGATATTTGCATTATTTGGTGAGATATGTTTTATTTTCTGTTAGCCACCTTTGACACAAATGTGGAGTAAAGTAAAAGCCTGGCAGAAACAAGTAGCAGTGCTAACAAGCAGCAAGCCCTTCCTATGTGTTCTATGTTTTTTTTCAGAGAGAAACTGGTGGGTGCATACACAAGGATCCCCTATTAAACATATTCTGTGCTCAGCCTCCTGGCTTGCCAAACAATTGCCTCTGGCTTTGGTGGTAGTAGAAGCTTTAATTACCTATAAAACAGGAACGTTTTCACCTACCGAAACTTGGCAGGGGTGATACTTTGTGTGAGAGATGTAACCCTTCAATATGAAGAAAAACAAACACACAATTTATAAAAGTATTTACTTATTCAATTTATACCCCTCCCTCCTTACATAAGAATTTGTTAAATAAAAACAAACAAGTCAAAATATAAGTGTAAAACATAACATAAAGTAAAGTGTATCGTGGCGAGATGTTGTTGCATCAGCATAATAGGAGTACAGTCAGCAATTGGTTTTGGGGCTGATACCTCAATGTTTCCTATTGAAACTATTTTTTTTTAGTTATCTTTAGCTGAATTGAGTTGAATAATTTTGTTTTAGATTTCATTGTATGTATGTGTGTATGTGTTTTGCTGTACTATAGTATGGATTTAAATATGATTTATTATGTATAGGTATATCTTTTTATACTGATGTGCACCGCCCTGAGCCTGGTTCCACAGGGAAGGGTGGTTTTACAAATTGAATCTCTATATCTCTATCATCTCTATCTATCTATCTATCTATCTGTCTGTCTGTCTGTCTGTCTGTCTGTCTGTCTGTCTGTCTATCATCTATCTATCCATCCATCCTTGGGGACATGTTTGTGGAGAGGTGGCTGTGGTAAGAAATATTGGAAATATAGAAGGTAGCATTCAAAGCTAGGATGCCGGACCCCAAGGAGAATATTGAAGGGTATATTAGAGAACTGCGGGACTTAATAAATCTTTATAACCCGTTGCCCGCCGACCTGAAGAAACTAGTGAAAATAACTACCCTGCCACATGAGTTCCAACAAGTCATGCAACATGCCAGGACTGAGACGGCTGGCTGTGAGATATTGCCCGCTGCAACACCAAACCCCAATGAAGCCCTCACTCCACTAGTAACAGCACAAGCCACACAATTACAGCAGACTATGATAGCAGCCCTCACTGCTGCTTTCCCCAAAAAGATTTCATGGGGAAAAATTAGGGATGTCAAACAGAAGGACAATGAATCACCCAGGGAATTCCATGCCAGGTTAGAAGCTGCTCTCAGACAATTTTCCACCATTGATCCTGAGCAACCTAACCAAGCTCCCCAAATTGTGCCGCTAATTGTTGATGGGCTTCTGCCTTCCTTGGGACTGCAGATCAAAAAGACGTTGGTAGGTTGGCAAGCTAAACCAGTGGCAGAGATTGTGGAAGCAGTGACACAATTATGGGAGACACTCTTAGAGGAAAAAGAAAAAGAGAAAGAGACGACTAAGACAATGATTGCTTTGCAGATAGAAAAATTAAAGAAACACAAGAAATCAAGGAGGACAGGGAGGGCATGGAGTCAGAATATCCGGTGCCTTCTGCTGTGCCTGTGATTGCATTGGCTGCTATGCCTCAGCAAGGTACAGTATTTGCTCCCCCTGGCCAGATCCTGGGAAACCCCATGCAGGCGCCATTCCCCCAGCAACAGCAACTGCAGCGGGGATCACGCCGACTAAACAGGGGCCGCCCAATGCGTTCAGGGCCTCATTTTCCCCAACCAATCATCTGTTTTGCCTGTGGCCTGGCCGGCCACATCCAGAGGAACTGCCCATCCCAGGCACAGGCACCATCAGCTCAGCTCCAGCAGGGCAGGGGAAGTCCTAGGCAGTTTCAGCAGCCTGGGAATTTCTCCCAGCCCCTGATGAAGAACTTTCAGAATATCCAACCCCAGCAGCCTCTCCAACCCCCTCAACAGTTTCAGCCACGCCAGCAGCAGCCGCAGCCACTAACGTTTCCCCACCCGCTTCCCCAAACATTTCCCCAACAGCAGTCCTGGGGACCTTTGGGGAATGCTTGGGGGGGGGGGACCAACCATATTGACAATTTGCAGCTCTGGGGTCTGCATCCCGGCACACTACGGTTGCATCTGTAGAGCCTCTAGTGAAAGTCAAAATCGGCGGAACAATTCATGAGTGCCTGGTGGATTCCGGGGCAACCTACACTACTATAA
>NW_015175361.1:1511276-1512444 GCF_001447785.1 Gekko japonicus | reverse complement strand
TTTAGTAGGTTCTTTTGTCCCCTTTATTTGTTGAACTGTTATCGTGAAGAATATTTTTGGTTGTCAGGTTGTTGTAAACATTTCTATTTCGATGTATATGAGCAAGACTATCAGGACGAATATTTGACCATTTTCCTTGAGCGAAGTAACAACACTAACTTAGTAAATAAGAATTTTTGTCCCCTTTATTTGTTGAACTGTTATCGTGAAGAATATTTTTGGTTGTCAGGTTGTTGTAAACATTTTTATTTAGATGTGTATGAGCAAGACTATCAGGATGAATATTTGACCATTTTTCTTGTGCAAAGTAACGACGCTAACTTAGTAAACAAGAAGTTTTATTGGGCCAGTAGCATTGAGTGCCAACAGTTTAACAGGTTGTGGGAAGAAGACAAGGTAAAGGAGGACTGGGATACTGTCCTGCATCTTAGGGATCCTTTGCCATTTCCTAAGGTGAACTTTGACTACGTGAGTCACCTTCTAAGGTGGGTGTGCCCTGACTGTTTCCTAGCCCAATTCCAACCACAGAATACGCAGGGAGGGAAAAGGAACGAACCAAAACAATAGAGGATGGAGAGAGGTGTGCTTATAGTATTGTTATGCCTGAGTCTCATGGTTACAGGTTTAGAACATCCTTACAAACGTATTCTACAGAAGGTCACCCAAGTAGCACAACTTAAAGATTGCTAGATTTGTGAAAGGGCACTTAAAATAGATCAGAAAGCCACCCTGTTTGCAGTCCCTGCCAAGATTAAAGTGTGGAGCCTTCCATCTTTAATGTCCACACAACATCCATTAGACCTTGCAGAGACAAAACACATTCAGGAACCCCCACAGGTACTATGGAAACATCCTGGCCCACGGTGGGTCCCTGAATGGCAGCAGGAGAAATTACCTGAAATATGTTTTACACCTGATACATGTACATACCCCCTTTGTGTACAAAGTACCACACGGAATGGTATGCAGGTTGGCACTCTTGAGCCTTCAAAATGTGCCCAAATCATAGATCTCAGCCTAGGACAGCCAGATGTCCCTATTCCACCACCACCAGACACTGGATATAGGGTGTGCAGACAGCAGGTCTGCTTTGATAAAATGGGGAAATTGGAGTCTACTCAATTTAATTCCACTGGGACCTGTAACCAGAGCATTCCAATTTATTTAA
>NW_015175361.1:1488120-1510012 GCF_001447785.1 Gekko japonicus | reverse complement strand
AAGTGTGAGACCCCAATCTCCTTTGCAATAAAATGGTTAACCATTTGTGCAGCTGGTAGACTTCAAATCCACAATGCAAAATTCATGGGAAACAGAAGTTCAAACAAACCCCGATTTTATCTCAACAATAACACCAAAAGGACAGTCTGTTTGAATCAATATATGTGTGAGACTCACAATTTAAAGACAATAACAATTGCAGCTGGGCCCTAAATCCCATATGCTATCTCAAGACAACAGGATTTCACATACCTTAGAAGATAGCTTTGAAGTAGCTATTTGATAGCTTCAAAGAACCTGTAGCCCAAATGTAGCCCAAATGGTGGGAACCACAGGGAAACAACAAACTCATCCCAGTGTGAACTTTTGGTGTAAGGAAGGGATTTACAATTTCAACTTCTAGGAAAACAATTTACAGTAGACAATTTCCACTTGTAAATGGTAACTGTGATAGGATTATCAAAAGAAACCCTTTGATCATTGGGTATAAATAGTGGTGAGACTCCAACAGAATTTTGTTGGCTTCTGAAAGCTCAGGAAAGCTCCTGGGAGATTGGAAGTCAACCCGAAGGCGCCTCTTCGCTTTCTTGCATGCTTTTGGGGTGGGTTACTTTGTCTGCACGTTCATTTTTGTGTATGTGTTACTGTCTATAGTTGTCGCAATAGAAGTGTATTGTATGACAAGTTGATACAGCGTCTTGCTGTTCAATCTTGTCAAGTAAACTCTGAATACTGAGCCTTTTTAAATAAAAACAATATATAAGAAGAGAGACCTTGGCTTGGAGTGTCTCTAGCCAGTGGTCAGCGTTTCCAAACTTGCACCTTCCGCCTTTTGGTACGGAGGCACATTCAGAGGACACGAACCAGAGGGGGGTGTGGGAACACATTTTCTTCCAACAGTGGCATCTAACAGTTTTAAAGTAAATAATAAGGAACAGACTAAAGAAAATGAATATGTATACTCAAGATGCAGAAATAGCTTGTTATCCAAAGTAACAGATTTGATCCCTGTATGAGCCATCTGTTTGGGGGGAGTGGTTGTGGTTCATTGGAAGAGAACTTTGCTTGCAGATGGTCTTAAATCCCCAGCATTTCAGGTTAAAATGACCAGGCAGTAGGTCATGTGATGTGAAAGAGCTCTACCTGAGACCCTGGAGAGCCACTGCCAGTCTGAGTAGAGGATGCTGACTTAGGTGTACTGATGTATAAGACACTGTCGTGTGTGTGTTCATATAGAAAGAATGTGTTATATTTTTACTGAAAATAGAAAAAAATCAAGGTTTTTTGTATGTTTTAATAGGGCTGAAGACTGATTTTTTAAAAAAATGTCTATGTAGAGTATGCTATCCAAATGGAGAAAGAAGGATCCTTGGAGAAAAAGGCAGAATAAAAATATAATAAAAATGATCAGAGTCAGTTCCTATATGTTGAGAACTTAGTAGGCTACTTGGTTGGCCTACTTTATTCCTCTTATAGCATAAACCTTATGAAAATCTTCTGTTTTCCTATGTTACCCAAATTGGACCCAGAAATGGGAAATTAGCTTTTAAAAAGGGGTTCAGAAAGGAATGATGCAAGACCTTGTAATCTGTGTATACCAGGGTGGCTCTTGGTGAGGATACCCCAAAATAAAATTACGAAGAGAGTGAGAGTAATTGTAAATACAAACAAATAAAGTTATTGTATACAAAATAAAGTAAAAAGGAATAAAAATTTAAAGAACCTACACTAGGCATCTGAGAACTAATTCCCTAAGTAAATACACACACACACCAAGAGAGCACACTTATAAAAGGTAGGAGGGAGGGAACATGCAACCTTAAATACCAAGTCCAGAGGCAGACACAGCTGAGGTCCAAGGAGCAGAGTGAGAAGGAAAAGGGGAGAAAAAGCCTGCAGATCATAGCAGATATTCTAAGAAGGAAAACAGAGTTCTGACCATCAGAGATCTGGACCGGGTATCTGAGGGACCATTTGCTAGTATCTGGGATTCTTCTTTTATGGACAGAAGATACCCAGAGTAGGTGGATTTTGGCCATATTGGCTTTGGATAGGTGAAGATAAAAAAAACTTGAATCTCACTGACTGGTTTAAAGGTAACTGCTGTCAAACTTCAGCAGGGAAAAGTGGGGAAATACCTTGATTAGGCTATTGTGAGCCAAATCGGTATGGGTGCGAAGAGCCTGGGTGAGGCAACATGGTTAATATACTTTAACTCAGGGGTTTCAAACATAAGGCCTGGGGGCCGGATCCATCCCTTCCAGGGCTCTTACACGACCCACAAGTAACTAGTGCAAGGGAGAGAACAGGAGGATGCTTGGGGAGAGTGGGTGAAGCCACTCCGATTGTGGCTTCAGCATGGCAGAACAACCTCACCTGCCACAGTCAAGCAGTGTAGAGCATCTAACCAGTCCTTTGTATACCACTTCCAGCCTGTGGAGCCTTGCAGTGAATATACACTAACTCAGAGCTTACCAGCTGCTGTTCTTTATACAGTTTATATCTCCAGTACTCAGCATTACATTTTATGGCACAGATGGCCCGGCCCAACAAAGTGACATTTATTTCAGATCTGGCCCTCATAACAAATGAGTCCGACACCCCTGCTTTAACTAGATTGAAATGAGCCAGATCTGCATGGACACACAAGTTTGTGTGAGTCAAGATAGCTTCTGAAATAGGATGGAGGGCAAATTAATGACCTGAGTGCCTTTCTTGATTGAGTAAAAAAGAAAAAAGAGGAACTGGCTGGTGTTTAATGAAACAGCAACTTCCTTGGGCTGGGCAGATATTTCTGGGGCACGTCAGGCTATTCAGTGATGTCTCCAGTGTTAAAAAGTCTTTTATTATTGAGAACAGTATGTCACTGAGCTGGGGGAGATTGCACTTAATCAGTTTCTAATTCCAGAACACCTTCCTCTTCTTTCCTGGGATATTCCAATGTTACGTCTGTATCCAGGTGCCTTTATGGATCACCCCAAGTTTAAAATCTCCTTGACACTTAGGCTGTAAAAGGAAGTGCTTATTAAACCAACTAAGTCCAAAATAAGAGGGGAACCCTACTATTCAAGGGGATCTAGGCCGGAAGAGGGGGCGTGGTCATCATATATCACATCACATAATCCTAGATTAAACTTTTATTTTATTTTATTTTGAATAATACCCCACCTTCCCCACATTGTAGGCTCAGGGTGGGTACCAACATATATATCTGCAAGGGCCAGAGCTTTTTTGGTGGCGGCTCCTTCCTGGTGGAACGAGCTCCCGGAGAAGATCTGGGCCCTACGGGACCTGGCGCAGTTCTGCAGGGCCTGTAAGACGGAGCTCTTCTGCCAGGCCTTTGAATAAAAGCCGCCAATATCGTACCATCATTATTAACTGGCCCTGGGAAGAGAGAACGACAGTGCCACGTGGAACTGACAGCACTGATTGGGTGTACCATCTTAGACACGCCATCTTGATGAAAGATTCTGTTTAGAACATCTAGAGCACTTAATATGTTGTAATTTTGTAATAATGGTTTTTATGGTTTTAACTGTTTTTATGAGTTGGTGTATGCCTATTTGTGAGCCGCCCTGAGCCCGCATTGCAGGGAAGGAGAGCTATAAATTGAAATTTAAATAAATAAATAAATAAATGCAGATTTACAAATTAAAACATATAATAATTCATTAGAATCAATAAAATCATCAGCCTTAAATAAATGAAATCACCAGCATCTCAAATGACAATACGCCTAAACAAATGATAGTGTAGTCCCAATCTGACTTCTAGGATCTGCAGTCACTGGAGGGGAGGCCAAATTAAAGTGGATGCCCACTGCCTCAATTAAAGGCCAGCAGAAGAGTTCTGTCTTGCAGGCCCTGGGGAACTGTAATAGGTCATAAAGTAGCTTATTCCACCAAGCAGGGGCCAGGAAGCCCTGGCCCTAGTTGAGGCAAGTCAGACATCCCAAGGGCCGAAGACTATTAGGAGGTGCTGGTTTGTAGAATTCAATGTTGTAAGGGGCTCCTACGGGGAGAGGCAGTCTCAAAGATATGCAGGCCCCTGACTGTATAGGGCTTTAAAGGTAAGCATCAGCACCTTGAGATGGATCTGGTATTCAATAGGCAGCCAGTGCAGGTCATGCAGCACTGGGTGGATATGTGCCCACACAGGCAGTGACATCAACACCCATGCTGCTGTGTTTTGCACTAGCTGCAACTTCTGGAGAGAGTCAAGGGAAGCCCACATAGAGAGAATTACAATAATCTAATCTGGAAGTGACTATTACATGGGTCACTATTGCCAGATCGTGGGGGGAGGGGGAGGTATGGGGCCAACTGTCTGACCTGCCTCAGATGAAAAAAGGCAGACCTGGCAGTGGCGGTGACCTGGGCTTCCATAGTCAGTGAGGCATCCAGGAACACCCCAGGTTCTTCACCTTCAGGATCAGCACCAATGGAGCCCCGTCAAAGGATGGGAGCCCAATACCCAATCCCAGACCTCCACAACCCAGGTGCAGGACCTCCATCTTCAATAGATTTAATTTCAGTCTGCTCTGTTGTAACCATCCAGCCACGGCCTGTAATGCCCTTGTAATGCTCTTTTGTCCTTGACAATTATTCAAAAGGAAACATAGTGCTGAATCTAATCAACCCTTGAACAGAACACATTCACAGATTTTTTTTTTCATGTTTTTCCCTTTCCCATATAGTTTTCCCTGCTCCCCCAAACTGTTCCTGAGGTTTGGGACATAGGGCTTAAAATACAGTGTGATGTGGGAAATTGTCAAAATCATCAGTTACATTCTTCTATCTGCTCTTCTATAGACAAAGCAAAAGTTTGTGCAACACTGCATGGAGTTCCATGTTGCAGCATTCCACACTCAATCATGCTGCCTTCCCTATGGCTCCCAACTGATAGAAGCAGCCCGGCGGGGTAGAAGGTTTAGGTGGAAGAGTTTAGTTTTGTGAATTCATTCTGTTCATTGGATTCAATCCGCTGACTGAAAATCTCTGCTGACCAGTGGGGCTTAACTTCTCTGCTTTCCCCTTCCTTCTTGCAGTCAAAAATGTTCCCCAGAACGATTCCTGGGAAACAGGGTACCCTCTAGGAGCAGCATGAATTGGAGGTGTGAGGTGGATAAGGAGAAATGGAAAAGATCACTGATACTATAGGTTCCAGTACCTTAGGTCAAATTTCCAATCATTTCTCAGTACATTATATGCCAGTTTTAGTATATGTTTTATTAACACAGATGTTTCAGGTGGTCAGCTTTGTTGGTCTGAAGCAGTAGAACAAATTTAGAGTCCAATGGCACCTTTAAGACCAACAAAGGTTTATTCAAGGTATGAGCTTTCGTGTGCATGCACACTTTTTCAATTTTTAAAGGTATTTGAAAAAGTGTGCATGCACACAAAAGCTCATACCTTGAATAAACCTTTGTTGGTCTTAAAGGCACCACTGGATTCTAAATTTGTTCTAATACAGATGTGTCTGCACTGTATGTATGAGAGGTGAAGGCATTATATTACAAAAATGTATGTCATTTATTATTTTTATTATGGTGTCATTGTAGTGCTATCTCCCCTATAATCTACTCTGATTTATAGTTTGATCCGCCATTCAACCTAGTTGTACATTTTAAATTTACTACAGTTTCTGGAATATTAGACTGCTGATTATGACTCCAGCAATCTGAAGAATTTGACACTTTTATAGTGCATCAATAGACTTGTGATTCAGAAGCATTCCTATCAATATACAATTTATATATCAAGGTCAAATTCAAAAGCGCAGCATTCCGGGAAGTCTTATGACACCTGAAAATTGTTTAGACAAAATTGATGTGCAATGGAAAAGATCCCCTTTGTAGCAAGAAAAGATCATCATAATATAATAATAATAGTAATACCAAATTTAAGCACTACCTCTCAAACCTACCTTGTGGAGCCTCTATTGGAAGTATTAAAACAGAGAATTTTGTTACCAACCTTTATGGTATATAATATTGATATGATAACAGCTTTTACCTCACTCGTAATATTGATGTTGTTTGTTTTGTGTGTTTGTGTATATTAGAATCACTTCCTTACTTTCTTCTTTTCCAGTGGATGCAACTGTGGTTAGAGATATGAAAATTGCAAAGATCCTAGTTATGTTTATATTGGCAATCTACTACTGTGGATGGTACCTAAGGATTTAAATATTTAAAGTACTTTTGAGCTTGATTTGTCAGAGGAATGCCCAATCACCCCTCTGTTCTGATAATAACTTTCTTCCTGATTTGTGAACATCTTTACCATCCCACCTCCAGAGGGAGCTTTTCAAATATTTGGTATTGAATCAAAATGATCTACATGTGTGTGTTCTCACGATACTTTCTAAATTTAAAAATAAATAAAATAAAAAGGGATATTTTACAGTTCAATACTAAACAGAGTTACACCTTCTAAATCCACTGAAGTCAGAGAGCTTAGAGGAGTATAACTCTGTTTAGGATTGCCTTCTGTATTTAAGTTCTTCGCATTTTTCATGATTTACTCAAGATTTGTCAGATCCAGATTGATAATACTTCATGTATGCACGATGCTTCAAGGCAGATTCAAAAGGATCCCCACTGAATATAGACTTTGTCGATGCGGCTCAGGAGAGTCAGAAACTATTGAGCACATGATGCTCAGATGTAACTGGTATAACAAGATCCGTGACAAATATATTACTCCTCTTATAACAGATATGGTGGGACAATCAGGTACTGAGCAATGTAACCGATTCTTAATTGATGGGAACTGGACAATTACCGAAACTGTGGGAAAATTTTGGGTAGCATGCTACTGCATCCGAAATACACGATCAAATATATAATAATAGTTGCCTAATAGTCTCTGTTTTATGTTCTTCTTTTACCTTATTATGCTCAACTGTATTTTTATACAGTTTTATTTTACTGTCCTAAATTCAGTTATATGAATGTTATGAATGTTATATTTAAACATGTGTGTTCTATGGCTTGTTGCCGTAATAAATGCCTGCCTGACTGACTGACTGACATGTATGCACACTGGGTAACACAAAGTTTGCAGGATCCAAAACTCAAATGCTTTGCCATAGGTTTTTTCTCCCTAATCCAATGTATGAGACAGGGAACATTTAAAAAAGAAATTATAAATGAGGTTTGTCATTTTTCTGAGCCCTGCTGGGTTGAGGATGCTGCATGGCTTGTCTCTGCAGTGTTTCAGCCTTAGCCATTTTGTCTCCCTGCCTCATTCTGGAAGCTAAGGATATTCATTTGTATGAAATGGACTTATACTGTCCATTTTAAATTGCAAAACAATCACAGAAGTCAATTTGACACTGAATGAACATTCTGCATAAACTAATTTTGAATGCAATTTCTTACAGTAATCCTAATCCTATCCAACTGTTTAACACTTAAACAACAAGGGCACAATATTCAGTTCTACGTAATGATTTTTACAAACGCGTGCAACAAGGTGCTAACAATAATCTTTGTGGAAAAATAGCAATCTTGCAATTCATGAGGGAGCGGTGGCGCAGGTGGTAAAACGCCTGCTGGTAACATCAGTGAACAGCTGCTACAGCTGTTCGAGACCCACCGCGGCCAGGGTGAGCTCCTGGCCCTAGTCCCAGCTCCCGCCCACCCAGTGGTTCAAAAGCAATTAATATAAGCGAGTAGATGAATGGGTACCTGCCCTTAGGTGGCAGGGGGCACCCTCCCCGTATGGGGGTGCATGGCAGGAGCAGTAGAAGTGACAGCAGCGGTGACGGTGGAAATGGCGGCGATGGAGTGGCGTAGCGTTGGAGCGGCAGAGCGAAGGCAAGCGGAGCGATGGAGGTGGAAACAGAGGTGGAGCCACAGAAGGACATGGTGATGTGACACAAGCGCAGTGGAGCCGTATGGACGTTAGCTGGGCTGTAAGTCGATACGACCCACATACCAGACGGGCCCACTGAAAACAGAAAGAAAGAAGAAGCTGCCGGACCAGACGACCACACCAGGAACTGAGCACTGACACCTGAAAGACCACCCGGGAAGAACAACCAAGAAAAAACAGCAAGCCTTGCCACCTGGGTGCCGGTAGGCAGCCCCAACCCCTGTAAACATGTGGCCTTAGCTAGGGATAAATTCAGAACTTGTAAGCTGCTCAGAGACCCTTCGGGGTTGGAGTGGGGTAGAAATCGAAGATATAAATAACTAAATAAATGAATGAATAAATAAATAAATAAATGAACAGTACAGTACTCATGTTAAAGTAGCACTGTGTTCGTATGTAAATACTGAAAAAGAGTCAAAAACATGTTCAGTACGATGGTTGGATCCAACTGTGATTTTATATGAACAGATGGCACTTCCATTAATGCCAACATGGGTCTCTAATGACAATGGATTTCCAAAGTGAGATGTAGTCTCTTTGTGCCGTGTCTCACGTGGTTTCCAAGATCCCCCCTTTTTTTAGTTGCATGAGCATCAGAAAATGGGTGATGGAGGGAAGGAGCAAACTCATTGTTTTATAATTAGCTGAAGTTTTGTAATTAACTGAAGTAACATGTATAGAATTACAGGTAAACCATCATGTCATGGCCATAGCAATACCACATGCCAAATCCCATCCGCCGATCTTCTTCACTCACTTCCTACTTTCTGTATTAATGAATGATTCTGTTCAAACAAGAGACTGTAACTAAATTATTTGAAGTTTGTGTGTTATGATAAAAGCATCCAGATAAATAGTTTGAAAACGTTCCTGTGCCTCATAAGATCAGCTGAAGTAATAGAAATTATAAACATACTTGGACTGCAGGCAATTTGTACTCATTTATCTTGATCTTTCTGTCCAAAATACGTATCTATGTGGTGCTGAAAGTTGGGAGATAAGTCATTGCTGAAAAATTAATGCAATCCATAGTTAGTTGGAGATTTATTAAAGCTTTGCTTTGAGCAAGTCATTTCATTTCCAGGAACCCAGTTTTAATGAAATGAAGGAGGTCGACCACTGGATCACTTTTATATTAATCTGCTTTTCTCACACAATTATACCTTGTTTCTTAAGTTCTGTGGAAATGGCATTTTTGACACTTTTGGAGGATAATTTTCGACTTTAAACTGCAGAGGTCTGTGTTTATGAAAAATTAAGTTACCCATTTGACAAGGAGTACAGCTCATACTCTACCATAGCACTTGTTGAAATATTAGAGCCATTTTTACAATCAGGGACACATCTTCCAATCCCTTCAGTGCTACTTAATGGTGCATTTAAAATGATTGAAAGAGGACCCTGGGCAGATGATAGAGGTTGCATGTAAGCTACAGCATATTTTATTTTCCACATAGGGCTATCTGCATCTACTCCTTTCTCAGTGCAATCCTGGAACTTTTGCAATGGCTCATTAACAGGTACCTAATGATAAAGTATGTTGTCAGGTTGCAAACATTAAAAACATGAATGGTTCCCTATATGATTTTAACAACATAGGCCTATTGTAGAAACATGCCGTTCTGTTTTTTAAAAGTCCTCCAAAAATGAAATATCTTTAAAATTAAATAGATTTACAAAATGTTCACATTTATTTTGTTTTCTTTTTTCATGTATAAGCTGATTTTCAAGATCTTATTTCCATAATCTATCATTATTTTATCATATCAATAGTTTTGCTCATTTTATGCATGGATCTGATTAATTTATATTTCCTTATTTAATCTCATTGAAGTCCTGGACAATGAGGAACCTATCCAGCTAAGTGTAATCCATTGAGCAAGTATTGTGTCCTGAGAGGGTTTTGACAACTATGACTATTTCTCTAGTCTCAGGCAAGCTGCAGAAAGTGGTAGAAACAGAAATGGTGGCAATTTTTGTTTTTGCAATAGTGCTGATTTCAGGTTATGGTTTGTTTGTTTTTATGATGATTGTGGCAAAGCAGTTCAGAGGTTGACAATTAGAACTATGCTTTTCTGCTACTCAACCAAAACCACATGTATGGAAACACACATCATTCTGAAAATGTGATCAAATTGGAGTACAAAGACAGTTCACACACCACAAAGATTGTATTTCTATTCCACACAGGTGGGAAAAGCAAGAAATCAGCTCCTGGAAAAATTGGGAGACAACCTCCACCATAATTATGTGTGCAAATGATGAAAATGGCACTACACTGAATAGGGTTGCCAGGTTACCTCATCGCTCCGGTGGGGAAATTTGGGGGGCATTATGGGGGTGGGCAGGGACCCCCCCAAGCCCTGCCCCCAGCCCTGCCCCAAAGGGAGACCACCTGCCAGCCACCCCTTTTCCTCTCCTCCTGCCCAATTTAAAAGGCTTCAGGGATCACATGGCCTGCCAATCAGCTGGAGGGTTCTTTATAGGGTCTTTTTGTGAGTGGTGTGGGGGCTATGGTACGCAGGGCTGAGGAAAATCAGCCCCGCATGCTGCAGCCCCCACCCCACTTGCAAAAAGACCCTTTAAAGGATCTTTTTGTGAGCTGAGCATGTGGCTCATGACTGCCCCTTTCGCTCCCTCCTGCTAGATTTAAAGGACCCTCCAGCTGGTCAGTGGGCCACATGGTCCCTGCTGATCAGCTGAAGCCCTTTAACTTGAGCAGGAGTGGAGGGAGAGGGGTGGCTGGGCAGGTGATCGCTCTTCGGGGTGGGGCTTGCAGGTGGGGCTTCCCCACTGGCCAGCTGGTTGGGGGCAGATTGGAGCCCCAAGAAGCAGGGGAACCCCCACCAGGACTGGGGGGCTGGCAACCCTAATGCTGAATACTTAAATATATTAAATATTTAAATACTTCTCACCGAGGCATAAACCACTAAAGTTCTGGAGCTTACTTTAAGATGTGGATTGTATCCTCACTATTATTTTATAATGGCTGCCATAAGCAGAGCTTCATAAGGAAAGGTTCTTTGCTTCTTTTTGCCCTGCCCCACCCACTAGGGAGAACTGGGAAATCCTCAGGAACTATGCAGAAAGCAGTCAATAGGTAGCAGTTGGAAAGGGGAATTAGTGGAAATCTTTCATCACTTATCTGTGAACTTTTTCATAATTAGCTTGCACAGCAGTGGGGGATAGTTTCCATTAATTCCCTCTTCCCACTGCAGTCCCATTTGTCATATATCCCATACTATTCCCAAGGGTCCCCTTATGCTCACAGCAACTGGGGGGGGAGCATAGGGCTACGGAGGGCAAAGGAAGATGGCAGTGAATTTTTCCATGAGTAGAGCTACACTCACAACATTCTGGATCCAACACACCATTTCTGTAAAATCATCTAGAGACACTGAAAAAAATACACCACTCTTTTTGTTCAGGTCACTCATTCTCAGTTTCGCAGCCTTGGTCAGATACTTACATGCAACTTAAATGTTCCTGAAAGTTCTTTGAGAAGTCACACGGAATAGTATGTTAACTTTGGTGAAATCTTCCATCTCAACAAGCTGCAGCTTGTTGTTGAAAATGAAGTGCCCACCAGAGTGATATAAACAGACACACAATACAGGGCTTGTTTAGAAAATGCCAAACTGCAAAGTTTATTTTTAATTAGCTGTGAAGAACTCTAACAAGAAGAAATTAAAAACTGGCTTCTGAGGAGCATCTGGGTTATCTGTTGTTTACAGTGCAGCAAGAAACTGCCTGTCGCACATCTTGCTTAAAGTGAAACAGAAACGAGAATCGATGTGAATAAGACACTGTCATTTGTGTAAATAATAAAGATGTGCTTGACTGTCAGAAACTAATTATTGCACAATCTGAGTACATGTAAGCTTACTGTTCCAGGTGCTATGTTGAAAATCATTACTTTGTATTTACATATGTGAGAAAAAATCATTCATACGAGTTAAAATTGCAGGAATAAGTAGACGAAGGAAGGTTTTTTTCTTAAGCCTGCATCCACAGACACTTGTATTTCCTGATATACATTTGTATATATACAATGCAATGGGGGGGGGAGTACTCAGGGAGCCCATCTTCTGCTACACTGGCATAATTCTGAGATATGCTAGTGCATACACCAGTGCAATTTCTGGGTGCTGTAATGCTGGTGCTTAGCATTGGTGTGGCACCATTCTGGCCTCCCATTAGAGTATTTCTGGCACAACTCCCTGTGCCAGAAAAGGAGGAGGCAGATCCAGGAGTGTGGCAGGAATCAGTTGGCTCCCTAAGCCCCTCCAGCTCAGGAATGCTGCCCCCTAGAACCAGTGGAAAGTTCTGGCTGCAAAACCTGTGGCCAGGTGCCCATGGAGCCCAGAAAAAGCTAAAGGTGCTTTTTAACTTGTTCAGTAAGGTTTTGGAGTTGGGAGTAAGTGGTGAAGTGGCTAAGCAAGTGGTTAACACTAAGTTGTTCAGGGTAGTCAGAACCATGGAGGACTGTGAGACTCTCCAGAGGGATCTGTTGAAGCTGGGGAAATAGGTGTCAATGTGGCAAAAGAGGTTCCATGTGGGCAAGTGCAAAGTAATGCACACTGGAGCCAAAAATCCTAACTATAAATATACATTGATGGGGTACAAACTGGCGGTGTGTGACTGCAATAAAAGGCAAGTGCTCTGCTGGGGATTATTAGGAAGGGGACTGAAAATAAATCAGCCAGTATCATAATGTCCCTATTTAAATCTATGGTGTGGCCTCATTTGGAATACTCTGTACAATTTTGGTCACTGCACCTTGAAAAAGATAGCATTGGAGAAGCACAGAAAGGTTCAGAAAAGGACAACTAAGGCTGCGGTCATACGGAGCATTAGCCACGCTACTAAGATGGATGATAGGTGGATTTTCTGGGCGCGATCACAGCGCCACATCTGGGAAGCGTAGAGCTCCCATGGTGAACCCGAGGCTTCCCTCCGAAGATGTGCAGTTAAAAACTAGTACCTCCGAGGTACTAGTTTCTGGTAACTGCGGGGCAAGGGCGGGCATCTGATCGCGTTTCCGGTGACATCGGGCACCCGCCCATGTCCCCTCGCAAAAAGGTGTGTCCCCCCACCCCACCCCAGGGTTCTCTTCCCAGCAGTGTCGTTCTCTTCTAGCACAATGAAGAGGAAAGAAGAGCAGACAAGTCATTGTGGGGGAGGGGGAGAGAGAGCTTCGCACCAGCCAGCCCCCCTGGCACCTTCCTGGGATGAGCAATACTGACATCACCTCCTGGGCAAGGCACGAGTGCCGGGAGCGAGGGGGGGCGTGACGATGATGCGGCGACTCAAGGGAAAGGCCATGGAGCAGGCAGGGGGTTTGTGGGTGGGGGTGGAGTACGACATGCAAAAAGGGTTTTTTTCCAAGTCTCCACGGGATGCGCACAAGCACCCAATGGCGCATGCACACACTTCAGTTTAAAACCAAAACACAGCCCCGTTTGTCGCGCCACTTCTTTGCCATGTCGTGTGATTGGCACCTCCCCCCTAACCACGGGACCTCGACGGGACCTCGAGGGGAAATCTGATCGCACAACCGTGCGTTATTTTGCACCGGGGCAAACAGCCACGCTTCCCCACCGCATTTTCCTTCCCGTGTGACTGGGGCCTAAAATGATTAAGGGAACGTAACACCTTCCCTATGAAGAAAGCTTAAAGAAGTTAGGCTCCTTAGCTTGGAGAAATGATGACTGAGGGGTGACATGACAGAGGTTTACAAAATTATGAATGGGATACAGAAGGTCGAGAAAGAAGTACTTTTCTCCCTTTCTCACAATACAAGAATTTGTAGACACTCAATGAAATTAATGAGCAGTAGGCTTAGAATAGATAAAAGGAAGTCCTTCTTCACCTAAAAAGTAATTAACACATGGAATTCACTGCCATAATAAGTGGTGGCAGCTACAAGCACAGACAGCTTCAAGAGTGGATTGGATAAACATATGAGCTCTTATGCACAATGTATAGATGGAACACTATGTCTGGAGCAGTGATGCTCTGTATTTTTGGTGCTTGGGGGGCAACAGTGGGAAGGCTTCTGAAGTTCTAGCCCCACTGGTGGACCTCCTGATGGCACTTGGGTTTTGGCCACTGTGTGATTCAGAATGTGGGACGGGATTGGCCACTGGTCTGATCCAACATGGCTTCTCTTATGTTCTTATGTTCTAACCCATAACAGCCACCCCTCACCCAATGCCCAAAGAACTAAAGGAGTCTAACAAACACCATGTCCAGTAGCCACTAGCCCTGGCTAAAACCATGCTCCCCTGCCCCACCCAATGGTGGCATCCAGAGGGTAATATAAACCTCAGTTTGGTCCTGGTCACACAGGCTGGATAACGCGGGGGGGAGGCATGGCTATTAGCACCGTTGCAATTTGACATGCCCCAACACAATCAGATGTGACTGCATTGTTTCCTTGGGAGGTTGTTTCCAGCGTGCTCCAACCAGAAAGCAGGGACGCAAGAGGAGGGCGCTGGAGCGATCAGACGGAGAGCGCGTGTCTGCAGCCCGTCACAACTGTTTAATACTGGAGTTTCCCAGGTACTTTTAAACTCTGCATCTTCGGCCAGACGATACCGGTTGGCCACGGGTGCGCCACGCTTGCCAGATGTGGTGGTGTGATCACGCCCATATAATCCGCCTGGCGTTCGTGGCTCTCCCGTGGCAAACTTTACGTGTGATCGGGGCCCTTTAGAAGCAGTGTTGGTTGTGGTAGAACTGAAGTGCCTACCAGGTCAATCAGCACAATGGAGATGCACTTTATGTCCCCCATGATTCCTGCAGCAAACCCAACATGGATGGAGGCTAGCTCTGCCTCCTTGGTGGGGAAGCACACATGCTCCTACAGGCACAGCAGCATGGCACTGAAGAAGCAGTGCATGGACTGAGTAGAAGTTTCAAAACACTGAGAGCACTGAGTATGATCAGGAAGCTTCTTGGTCCAATTGAACTTAACGAGTTTAGTTCTTTTGGATAACCTTTCTAAGCCTTTCTCCAGCCCTCCAGTATAACTGTAGGCAGGACTGAATGTGGGTCTAGGGTAGGGTTGCTGGATGATAGCAAGAAATACTTTCTTTATCTTTTGTGAAATTTTCTTAGCTGATCTGTATCATACAATGTGCATATTCTATTATAAAAATCAAAACTTATTAAAATTCATGTCACTTCTATTGCAGTACCATCAAAATCACATCTGCAGAATTTTCATCAATTAAACTACATAAACATTTGTAAATATATTAGTTTTAAAACATTTGAAATAGGATGGGAGGAAGAGACAAAGCAGAGGAGCAGCTTCATTGTGATTTTACTAGTTCCAAAGCTAGCCAAATGTCTGACCTTCTCCACATTTATCAATCATTCACATGGACCTACAAGTATATTTTCACATCTGGATGCTTTCTTCAAGATTATCTCAAATAACTTATTCTAAATTTGGTGCTATTAGAGGAAATCTTACACCCCCTGAGAGGATAAAGATTACAGCATTTCTATTTTTTTTCAAAGAGATTATCTTGAGATGGTTCACATCCACTGCTAGAAAAGCCATTTAGCCATCACAGAGGCAGATGCCCTTCGATAGCTTTGACAAGCAGAACGCATCATCTCAGAAATACTCTGTAGGCTGAGAAGATGAATGAGTTTTCTAAAAGGGGTTTTTTAGATGAAAGTATCTGTGTACCCCTGATGTTGTGTACTTAAAGGCTGCAGATTGGACTGTATGAAATGTATAGAGTAACACAAAGATACAGTGAATTAACTGTTAGAATTCTGAAGTAAAGTAAAATGTGTGCCTTGATCTAATGCATGTCCAGTGGCTTATAGTTTAGGTGTGCAGAACCAATTAAAATTAATTTGTGTTTAAAAGGATTATTTATTCAGTGTGTTTTAAAAAGTAAATTCTAAGGCTGTGGTTTTCAAGAACGACTATCAAAGTCATGTAATAAATAAACCATTTTGATAAAAGCCACAGCAAAATAAGCCCATATAATCCAGGTAATTTCTATGCAGTATGAATGCAGTGGGTATCATTCAAGTTTGAATTACTATAGTATTGCATTTCTTTTCTTTGTATGTGTGTGTGTAAAACATTTTTTGACAAAGAGTTGGTAAATATGCAAACTTCAATACATCTTAATTATTAATTAGGTAAAGGTAAAGGTTCCCTTGCTCAAAAGCCAGTCAAATCCGACTCTAGGGTTGCGGTGCTCATCTCCGTTTCAAAGCCGAAGAGCCAGCGCTGTCCGAAGACGTTTCTGTGGTCATGTAGCCGGCATGACTAAACACCAAGGCGCACGGAATGCTGTTACCTTCCCACCAAAGTGGTCCCTATTTATCTACTTGCAATTTCTTGCTTTCGAACTGCTTGTTATTAATTCATACCCTAATAAATAGTTATGAGATATTCTTCAAAACAGCTTTACTTATCAAAGTGCATTACTTTAATATAAGACATAAAGGTTGCAAACCTAAAGATACTTCCCTAAGCCCCATTGAATAAAATAGGATTTACTTCTCCAAACTCCTGTTTAGGACTGCTTTTTAAATACATGAATAAGAATAGGATTATATAATCAGTTATAATAACTCATTTTCTTTAACCATGTCTGTACAAATATTAAATTACATTCCCTTTCAAGGGATGCATCCATATATTCTTGGCTATTGATTTATCATTACACTGTAGCATCATTTGCAATGGGATTGGGCTCTCCACAGAGGAAAATCTAGTTGTAAATGGTTGCTATAGTGCAATAACAACACAGTATCTAGTCAAGTGTGGATGCAGGCCTAAAGCAAATCTAACAGGTATCAACACAATTCTAATTCCTACTATATTGTTAATAGACAGAGCAATCCTGTGTTGTGCCTGCACTATAGCAGTCAGCAGCAGTGGAGCTGCAGCACTACTATCACCTTCCTAAGGGGATAGTAAAGTGGCAGCCAAATGGGAAAAAAGGTGCCCTTACAGTGTTTCCGGCCACTGCTGCTGCTATACGGCTGGCAACACTGTAGGGGCACCTTTTTCCCCATTTGGCTGCCACTTTACTGTGCCCTTAGGGAGGTGATAGTAGTGCTGCCATGGCAATTCTGTTACAACGTTCTGTTAAGAACATAAAAACATGGGGGCGTGGCGACGCTGAGCATAATGGCGGTCGCTTAATTTGAAAGCTCCGTCTCTCCCTCCTTCAAATCTTACACCACAGACCACAAGATCGTGCGTTCCTCAAGGAATGGGTAAGAATACTGTTCCTAAAACTATACCTGCTAAGACGAACTCTAAAACAACATCCAAAAACTTTTTTAAACCAAAAAAAAGCAAGCTGAACACTGAAATCGTGGGAGACTTGTCTCTCAAGATGGCGGCCGCTAAATCCCAGCCCCGGACCTCCGGCCACACAGTAGATCAGATAGACCTCCCTACTCTCCTAGAGAATATGGAAAACAGGCTATCAGCGAAATTAACTGATATTCAAGCGGCACTCGCCAGAACAGCCAGCACGGCAGAAACGGCCTTAAATATATCCTCCTCCCTAAAGAAGGAAGTGAAAGAAATAAAAGCGCGGGAAGCAAATCACAACGAACGAATACTCACTTTGGAAACGCAAATGAGACTCCCAAACTTAAAATTTCGCGGGGTCCCGGAGGGAGAGGAGGGAAAAAATGACTTAATAACTTTTATGGGAACATGGCTTGCTACAGCTTTCCACCTAGGCGAGGAAGATCGGCCGGAAATTCGAAAGGCCTATCGCCTTGGTGCTCCAAATAACCCGAAGAAAAAAGGGCCGAGGGATATACTCGTGCAGTTCGCAGACGGCAGAACCCGGCAAAGCATATTAAAAGAAGCAATGAATAAGGGCTCTCTGCGCTACAGAGACATTCAGATCTTAGTCTTCCCAGATATTCCTCAAGACGCTCTAAAAATAAGAAGAGCCCTCAAAGCAACAACAACACGGCTTCAACAATCAAATATCCGCTACCGGTGGATGGCGTCGGGCGGGCTCCAAGTCTCCCATAGAGGCTCCTCTCTTCACGCGACGGACGAAGAATCGGGGAGAATCCTGCTGGAGGCCCTTAAGATCTCAGAGCCGATGGACACGAGCGAAAGAAATGCAAAACGCAGACATGAATCATCGGACTCCGGAGACAGCGTCCCGGGATCGGCACCAAGGGAAGAGGAAAGCGTCAACGAACCGGAGGGGGGGGGGAAATGTAATGTTGTAAATCAAGGTTGTTGCTGAAGTATATAATGTCTTGTGCTAGTTCGGAAGCATAGTTTAATGTTCAAGACGGTCTGTGAGTAAAACATTCGTTATTATAAGGGAGGGGGGAGAGGGGGTTTTCGGATTTAGCCTTAAGGACAAAGGAAAAAAGACAGGAGAAATCGCCGGGGGTTCTTGTGGCCATCAAAACAAGAGTCAGTCCTCGGCAGATTCACAGGACTTTTATTCTCCTTCTCTCTTCTTTTTGGATTGATCTGCATTTTATTTTATTTTTTTTCTCTTTTTCTTTCTTTTCTCTCTTCCCCTTTTGACGCTAAGTATTTTACGCATCGGTACGCTTTTATAGTAACATCAAAATAACAGCTTTCCTTATACAAGCAAGCTCTCACTTGTACGCTACTAGCGGATATTACGAAACTCACTTAGAAACAAGTTGAGACTAGGTCCTTCTGCTTAGTCAGAGGGTCTAAGCCTGCAAGCAAACAGAAGACTACGGAATCAACGTAAAACTTTGACTCAGCCTAGTATTTATAGTCTGAAACATTATATACAAGAGCTCCTTGACAAGCATATTTACACTAAGGAAAGAGGAGCGTTACTTGAAGTTTTTATCTTGAAGTTTTGTTTTGTTTTTTGTATATACTGATATTGATCAATTCATAGGTTACTGAAAACTGGTATTGGGTATTAACTGAGTTTAATCTTCTGAACGTTACTGGGGGAACTTAATTAGTTGATTTAAGAGTGTTAAATTGGTTATAATTAATTGTGGGGGGGGAGGGAGAGGGAGGGGGGACAAATTTTAGACACATTCTGATTAATATTTAAATTTAAAATCAATTGGTTAATTTTAAGTATACATTTCATTGATTTCTGCACTGATTGAATTGATTGATTAACTGCACACTTGCCCAGAAAAGCAACTTAAAGTATTATCCTATTGTTGACACACACATTTAAAACACTGAGTTTATTTGTATTGGAATCTCATTCATTCTAGAACGCACTTTTCTAAAAATCAATAGCGACTGCATAGACCACATATATCAATTAATATATATTCACTCTACTTTCCAAACTTAAAATTATACAGTATATCTTATCATAGACAGAATGTCTTCCCTTAAAATATGCTCTGTGAATATTAATGGAATGAACAACTTGATTAAGAAGAAACGTGTGGCACAACACATAAAACGAGTCAACCCGGCAATCCTCTTTCTACAGGAGACCCATCTACGATCTAATAACCATCCCATCATTAAATCACCTACATTTCCTCAGCAATATATGGCTCCAGGATCCACAAAGTCAAGGGGAGTGGCCATTCTTTTGGCAAAGAAAGTAAATTTTGTACTACAGGATCAACTAACCGACCCGGATGGACGCTACATCTTCATTAAAGGTTCCATTGAAGGGCAGCTCTGGACCTTCGTCTCCATATATTCTCCGAATGATGCACAAATAGCTTTTCTGAAAGAAGTTTTTCTCAAGCTGGAACCCTTCCAGGAAGGGCACATAGTGATAGGCGGTGACTTCAATTACATAGCCGATGCAGTCTTGGACCGGTCAAATTACAAGGACAATTTACATAAAGGGGCGAAGCCTACGAAACTGACGAATCTTCTCAAATCTTTTAAATTCATCGATGCCTGGAGATTACAACACCCAACAGGACGGGACTACTCATTTTATTCGGCAACACATAAAGTGCACACGAGGATTGATTATATTTTAATCTCTTCTTCTCTACAGCAAAACATCCAATCTACAGATATAGGTCCCAGACACCTAACTGACCATGCATGGCTGAGCTGTCAGATCTCAAACACGGCAGCAGATAAAATAGACAAACAATGGTCTGCAGATACTTCCATTTTATTGAGGGAAACAACTACAATACGTTTAAACACAGAAGTTAAAAATTTCCTGACGATACATAAAGGAACGGAGACGGATCCGGCGCTTCAATGGGATGCCTTGAAAGCTGTATTACGCGGAGTTATAATCTCAGAATCCACACATCTGAAAAGGGAAACACAAAAACTGAAAATGGCAACTCTATCTAACATCACCTCTTTGGAACAAGAATACAAAAGGACAGGCCGACAGGCGATTTACACAAAACTTCAAGCAGAACGGAAAGTTTTGGAAACTCTAGAAACTAAAACAATTCAAAAGAATCTCCTCATTTTGAAACAAAAATTTTGGCAGAAATCTGCGAAAAATCTGAAAATGCTGGCATGGAGGGTAAAAGACAAAAAGAAAAATTCAGTCATCAGCTCAATAAAACCAGATGACGGAATTCCTCTTACCTCATCAGGGGACATAGCGAACGCCTTCGCGGATTTCTACAAAAAACTTTACACGACATCGTCTCCACTATCCGGAAACATAGAAAACTTCCTCAACACTGTCCCATCTCTTAAATCCCTATCTTCTACACAAAGAAAGTTTCTAGATAGCCAGATCACACAGAAGGAAGTGGTAACAGCTATCCGTCAGGCAAAAAGAAACAAGGCTCCGGGGATTGACGGGCTGCCAGCAGAGTTATACAAATCCCTTCAATCAACTATTGCTGATCCCCTCATGGAAATATGCAATGCGGCATTACAAGGCAAAGAGCTACCGCCCTCGTGGTCTGAATCTTCCATCGTTGTGATTCCTAAGAAAGGAAAAGACTCAACTGATCCCGCATCGTACCGACCAATAGCTCTCATCAACAACGATGCGAAAATATTCTCCACGATACTTGCTAATCGCCTGAAGATAGTCATTACAGATTTAATACACTCAGATCAAACGGGATTTATTCCAGGGAGACAAATAACGGACAATATCAGACGCACCCTCAACGTAATTTTGAATGGAAAAAAGGCCAAAAAAGATTCGATAGTCCTGGCACTGGACTTTGAAAAGGCTTTTGATTCCGTTGAAATTAAATACCTCATGTTGCTCCTTGAGCGTATTGGATTCGGAAATCACTTTCTCCAAGCACTGGACGCAATATATAAGCACCCAAAATCCAGAGTGAGAGTCAATGGAAAAAATTCGACCTTTTTTACCCCTACGAAAGGTACGCGGCAAGGGTGTCCCCTTTCACCCTTCATCTTTGCCCTAGCAATAGAGCCACTGGCAGAACGTCTCAGACACAATCAAACTTTCAAAGGACCCACTATCGGAACTACGGAACACAAGCTTACTATGTATGCAGACGATATGACCCTCTACATTGAAGATCCTGAAAATTCCATCCCAGCGATAATCAACGACATTGAGGACTTCGGTAGAATCTCAGGCCTTCATCTAAACGAAAACAAGTCAGAGATATATCCCATTAAACTCTCCTCTGCCACAAAAGAGGCCATACGAAAGAGATACAAATACAAATGGATAACGACAAGCTGGAAGCATCTGGGAGTTCTAATACCCATACACATGAACACTATCTTGGACTGCAATTTTAATACTTTACATAAAGATATTAAAGAGAAAATTAGAGGCTGGAATGAGTTACAACTGTCACTCGCCGATAGGCTCCAATTGATTCAAAGCTTTATCTTTCCATGCTTTTTGTTTTTATTCCGGGCACTCCCCATCTTCATAGAAGAGAAAACTCTGGCAGTTTGGCAACGAACACTCACCAACTTCCTCTGGAATTCTTCGAAGTCAAGAATATGTCAGCATCACCTAGCCAAACCGGCATATCTAGGTGGAATGGGACTACCATCACTACACCTATACTATAAAGCCGCTATTCTCACT
>NW_015175361.1:1486672-1486841 GCF_001447785.1 Gekko japonicus | reverse complement strand
GTTAGTCATCAGTTTTATGCTTAATAAAAAATTTAAAAGAAAAAAAAAAAAGAACATAAAAACATAAGAGAAGCCAATGTTGGATCAGGCCAATGGCCCATCCAGTCCAACACTCTGTCACACAGTGGCCAAAAATACCAGGTGCTATCAGGAGGTCCAGCAGTGGGGC
>NW_015175361.1:1456303-1486229 GCF_001447785.1 Gekko japonicus | reverse complement strand
CAATGCTATAATATCCTTTTTGAGGTTGACCAGAACTGTACACAGTACTCCAGTTGAGGTTGCACCATTGATTTATAAAGGGGCATTATGATACTGGCTGATTTGTTTTCAGTTCCCTTCCTAATAATCCCAAGAATAGTGTTGGCTTTATAATCCCGAGCATAGTGTTGGCCTTTTTTATTGCAGTCACACACTGTCTCGACATTTTCAGTGAGTTATCTACTACGACTCCAAGATCTCTCTCTTGGTCAGTCTCTGCCAGTTCAGACCCCATCAATGTGTATTTATAGTTAGGATTTTTGGCCCCAATGTGCATCACTTTGCACTTGGCCACATTGAACCCCATTTGCCACATTGACGCCCACTTGCCCATCCTTGACAGATCCCTTTGCAGTGCCTCACAATCCTCCCTGGTTCTCACCACCCTGAACAACTTTGTGTCATCTGCAAATTTAGCCACTTCACTGCTTACTCCCAACTCCAAGTCATTAATGAACAAGTTTAAAAGCATCCAACTGAGTACTGATCCCTGTGGTACCCCACTGCTTAACACCCTCCACTGAGGAAATTGCCCATTTACTAGTTTTAAATTGTCTCCAAGCTTCCCCAGTGGTTTTGACCCTTTCTACTTTATTTATTTATTTATTAGTCTTGTATCCTGCCCTTCCACATGGGCTCAGGGTGGCTAAAAAGACGCAAATGCCATACATAACAATAAAACCAGGTAAAACAATCAAATTACATTTTACATTTAAAATCAGTGCTCACAACAATATATCATCCCAGACGGGGATTCCAATACAATGCTTCAAAAGGTACTAATGTCTCTTCTTGATCAGTCTGCACTCTGTCCATTCTCCATTCCCAAGGCCAGTTCACATCGCCAAAAATGGCAACGCGATGGTGGTATAGTGATGGTGGCGGCTCCTACTCAAAAGCCTGGCGGAAGAGCTCTGACTTACAGGCCTTGCGGAACTACATAAGGTCCTGCAGGGCTCTGATCTCCTCCTGGAGCTCATTCCACCAGATAGGAGCCACCACCAAAAAAGCCCTGGCCCTAGTCGCAGCATATTTAATATCTCTAGGGGCTGGGATGACCAGAAGATGCTTTTCCCCAGACCATAGTGCCCTTGGGAGAACATATGGGGAAAGGCGGTCCCTTAGGTAAGCTGGACCCTGACTTTCCTTTCAGTTTCTTCCTCCCATGTCCCCTCATACCAGAGAAGTTACCCCTCTTAAAAGTGGTTGTGTTGGTCTTTTTGGGCAACTCCCTATTTATACAAATGTTGAACTCAATAATATTATGGTCACTGTTCTCAAGTGGTGCAATCATTTTTACATCTCTCATCAGGTCTTGGGCATTACTTAGGACCAAGTAAAGAATCACCTCTCCCCTGGTAGGTTCCATGACCATCTGCTCCATAGCACAATCATTAAGAGTGTCTAGAAATGCAATCTCTTTTTCCCGACTAGAACACATATTGACCCAATCAATGTGTGGATAGTTAAAAACACCTATTATGACACAGTTTTTTTTTTTGTCTAGCCGCTATCTTTAATTCATTCATCATTTTTTTATCCTGCTCTATCTTTTGATCTGGTGGACTATAAACTCCCAGTGTTAAGCATCCTTTTGGACCCACTATTTCAACCCATAGCATTTCCAGAAGCAAATCCAATTCATTTTCCCTCTCAATATTACTGTATTGTATATCCTCTCTGACATACAGAGCCACCCCACCTCCAACCCTTCCCTCCCCATCCTTTCGATATAATATATAACCGGGAATCACCATATCCCACTGATTTTCCTTATCCCACCAAGTTTCTGAAATACCCACAATGTCTATTCCCCCCCCCCAACACCAAGCACTCTAACTCTCCGATTTTACCTTGGACACTTCTAGCATTTGTATAGAAACACCTATAACACCAGTTTGGTGTAGTGGTTAAGTGTGCGGACTCTAATCTGGGAGTACCGGGTTTGATTCCCCACTCCTCCACTTGCACCTGGCTGGATGACCTTGGGCAAGCCGTAGCTCTGGTATGAGCTGTTCTTGAAAAAGAGCAGTTTCTGTCAAGAGCTCTCTCAGCCCCACCTATCTCACAGGGTGTCTGTTGTGGGGAGGGGAAGGGAAAGGAGTTTGTAAGCTGCTCTGAGACACCTTTGGGTAGTGAAGGGCGGGGTATAAATCCAATCTCTTCTTCTTCTTCTATAATTTCCCATACATGTTAAGCCTGCAACCTTGTCAGGCAGTCCTTATCAGTAGCCATAGTCTTAATGGACAATTCCAATCCACCTCCCTGTAGAAAAGCAACAGCTACCCCGTCATGTCTCCGAGATGAGCCATCCCGAACCAGAGACTTTTCATCTCCTATCGGCTTTCCCCCATATTCACTTTAAAAACTGCTCTGCCACCTTTTTGATTTTAAGTGCCAGCAGCCTGGTTCCTTCTCAGGACAAATGGAGACCGTCTCTTCTGTACAGCTCCCTCATGTTCTAAAAAGTATCCGAGTGCCTAACAAACTTTGCCTCTGGCAAAGTGCTGCCTTAAATAGAAGCTTCCCCTTAGCCACCAGCTATGCAAATTCACCCAGTCATTCAGTCACAGTCCAACAATGACCCTTTCTCACCCTATCTCAGGCAGCCAGGACTCTGCAACAACTCACAACTCATCCACACACTCCCAAACACAGTACCCTCTCAGCTAAATCACCTCAGCTGAAAGTTAAAAAAACACTCACCCCTCTAGCAGCTCTATCTCCTGCTCCTTCTCAGAGCTCAGCTGGGTCAGCTCTGCTTCTGGCTAGGTGCTTCCTCAAATAGAAGCTTCCCCACAGCAGAGGGTGTGGCCAACAGCCTCTGGACCACAGTGTGGAAACTAAAGTGGACTGAAGTACATAGAAATTGACTGACCATGCTTAATACAGTTCAGGAAAAGATAGATAATATTAGGGCATATTATTATTTTGTCATCAAGTCACAACTGGAATTACAAAGACCCTATGGGGTTGTCAAGGCATGAGACATTCAGAGGTGGTTTGTCCTTGACTGCTTCTATGTAATGACCCTGGTGTTCTTTTGTGGTCTCTCATCCAAATACTAACCAGGGCCGAACCTGTTTAGCTTCTGAGATCTTACAAAATTGGGTTAGCCTTGGCTATCCAGGGCAGGGCAGGCATATTATTAGGGAAATAGAAATTTATTTTCACTTCTAAAGAAAGCTTGTGTTCATTTATAAAAATTTCACAGAAAACAAAAACAATGAAGCACAAAACAGTAGAGTGGTTAAAAGTCAGAAAAGGTAAAAACAAATCAAAGGAAATCAGGCTGACTTAACACTCCAGTACAACCTCATTTAGCATTATTTTGTTTCCCTCTAGTCACAGCACAGCACAGACAATGAAAAGTAGTATTACAGCTATGAAAAATGCAGTGGATAAGGCCAATGATAGTGTTTTGTTAAAGCCGGCCTAGGCCAGGAGGGCAGGATAAAAATCTAATAAATAAATAAATAAATAAATAAATAAATAAATAAAGTGGAATTATAGTTAAGATAAATACCTTTAAATCAATGTAATCTAAAGGAATGAAGTAGCTAGGACATATAAATTAAGGGTAGATTTTTGCATGTGTTATGTAAAATGTCAGCAATATTTTCTTCACTTTTATCTCCACTAACAGTGGAAATTAGCAAATGATAGATACGCAAAACAACACTTTTTGAACCAATATGACAAAAGCACATACTTTTAGTGAAGAAATCACTTTCAAGGGTAAATGGGTTATTATAAAAGTAATTTCTACATTGGAAGTGAATGACAAATATGGTTAAAAGGAGCAGATTTCTAATGGACAAAATGGATTTAGCTCACTCTATCAAGACTTGCTCCCTAAAGCCCAGGGCTCTTATTTCTTGACAAGTGGTAGCATTTATAAAGCAACTAAGGCTTTTCACTGCCTTTGGAAACAATTGCTCTCACCTTTTGATAGTTTTGTTAGGTTTTGTGATCTAAAACCATAGAGCTGGAGCAGTCTCAAAGCCTATTTCAAAATCTGTCATTCAGTCATTCAGAATATGGGAGTACAACCTCTTGAAATGTTAACAAAGAAAAATTAAATATCACTAAACTCTTCAGAGTTGGTCTAAAACAGTTGCTAAAAACAATTTTTTTGTCTAAAACTCAAGCCAGAGTAAAGAGCATCTTGACATGAGATTAATCTTTTCTAATCTGCTTTTCTACCTAATTTATATAGTTGCTTTAATTTTTCCACAAAACAATAGCTAATACTGTGTAGCAAAACTTTACTTTTCCACAAAACAATAGCTAATACTGTGCAGCAAAACTGTTTTTGTTTCATGTAAGATCATGCTAAATAATTATGGCCTTATTTACAACAGAGTGGTTCTAAAAACAGCTAGGATAGGCTTTTTCATGAGGTCAGGATAGTTTAGGTATATGTCTAAAATTAGGTACTATGCTGTTGTTTGCTTCATTCTAAACTGAATGGCTAAACTTTTTAGAGTTTTTTAAACTTATCTATTTACAGAGTCTAGATGCCTCCAGTGTGACACATTAGATTTTGAAAGAACAGAACCAGTGTACACTTCAGGGATCAAAATTGCAGTTGTTTTGTGTTCAATTTGAATAAATGGGTCTACTGTTTGTTTGTTTTTTGAAAGAGCTGCATCACCAATTATAGCAGAAGAAAATATAAATATTCTCAGAATATCAACTCCATGCAAAAAAAAAGCAGCTTACTCAGATAAAGAATTTAATCAGCAAAGATCTTTGATGGGTATGCTTTGTAGTAAAAACATTAAAGCTGTGACAGCATGCTATCCAGAAAGTTTGCAAAATATGACATTTTCTTAGAGTTAGTTAACTCTGATGTGCTGTATTTGTAGGTTTCATCTGGCAACAGTGACTATGGTGATTTGGCAGGCAGTAACTAGTCGCTGCTTCCCAGTGGTGACTGAGAGGGAGTTGTCTTGATGCAACTATCAACTAGTGTCATCATGTATAGTGGAAACATGGCATATCAGGACTGTGCATGTACACAGCTGCTGACTAGCCAACAATCCTGGTGTGAGCAACTAGAATAAGTAGCCCATATGTGCATTATGCACTGGTGCCTGGTTAGTACACCTGTACAATATTAACCCAACTATGCCATGCATCCATTTCCACATTGTGACACCCACTAGTAAAGGTATTGAGACTCCTTGTCAAGTTTCAGCTTTGTTTCACCTCGTTCCACTTCACTGCTTGCCATAGTTATGGGGGGAGGGAATTCCTGAGGGGAGTACATGGGTGTTTGGAGTGGATGCTTTTAGAAGCCATAACTTTTCCTCAAGCTGTGCCCCAGTGCTAGTTCCGAAGGGAGCTGGCCTTGGAGTATTCTCTGCCAGGCTAGGATGTAGATAGGGCACCGTATATCTGTCAGGGTTGCCATAGTAACTGTAGGGGCTGGATGATGATGTATGCATGAGGTGTGGAGTGTATTTTGTACTACCTATAATAGAGACTTTTGTGCGCCTTTAGTCAGTTCTGACACAGAGCCTGTTTCCTGAAGTAAGCATATCTCAATACACTACCACTGCTTAAGTGTGTTGCGGAAAGTGTCTTAACTGGGAGACCTGACACTCCTTCCCCTTGCAACTCCTTTATAGCATAGTGTTATGGGCTTCTGTATCACCACTGAACAATTCCAGTGATTGTATTCCTTTACTGATCTAGAAATGTCATGCTATTTTGATTTCCACTTCTTTCAGTTTAACTAAAACAATTCCAAAAAAGTATAATTACATTTTTTAACAAAAATTCAATCTCTTTATTTAGTATGTGCCTTTCCTTCTTCCATGTTCTCTTATCAATGTACACATATGCATTGATAAAATAGATTGTATGTATGATATATCAGGGTACTTTTTCTCTGTTGTGCATATCTACACATTGGTAAAAAAAATGCCACACAAAAGATTTTTGGTACAATTGTATTTAAAACACCAAGACTGCTCTTTATGGTGATATTGTACAAATGCACATATGCATATCAATGTTATAGAGGAGGGGGAAATATAAATAAACTGAAGGATTCCAAGCATCAGCAGACTGCATTACAGAATAAAACTGGAAATGAGACAGTCGAGTAATTCATAATGCATTAACTGCAATTTAGAAACAACACAAGGTGATTCAGAACTTGAAAATATAAATAAGGCAAGTTTTGAAAGCATCCTTAGCTAGCATATCAGCTGCTGCCGGGGATGTCAAAAACTACATTTCATATATCCTTACCTGTCAATAGGGAGACAGTGTTTAGATTCATGTGCATAACAGTATTGTGACCATGAAAACTGTTGATGGTCAGCACACATCTGAGCATGAACATTATAATATATATCTAACTCACAAGATCCCCATATGCACCGCATAGTGTACATGGGAGATGAGCCTTCCCATCTACCGTGTGATGCATACACCTTCTTCTCTCTCTTTGGTTAATGGTTCCCAGTCCCTGTTTTCAAAATTCCCAAAGTGCCCAAAGGCTTGCCAAGATTGTAAACTTTTGTGAAGAGAATCTTGATACATACAAGACCAGATTTTATGATTTCTGTAAGCTGATTATTAAAAACAAGTATGGATGTTTCAAATTCTGACATAAACATGTTTGACAGTCAAAGTCACCATATTCAAAGGTGTCAATCAGATGTCAATCAATCATCTGATCTGAACAGCCATGAACACCTGCCAAACTGGCTTGCCTTGGGGTTTCATCAACTTGCACATACAGAAAGAGGCTGCCAATTCAAACTGGTCAACAGCCATTAGCTTGTGAGCGGTGGATGAGAAAACCACTCTAAGAGTGGACTTTTCCCACTGATCTCTTGGGGAAGGCTTAAACACTGCAAAGATAGAAAGCTGATTGTTCAGATCTCTAACTCTGCTGTAGTTCAACCTTCCCATGCATAGCAATTGGGGAGGTGCATTAGAAGCCCACTTTAGAAAATACACACAACGCACTGAATCTATATTTTTTTTATTGTGCAGTGTGTGGACATGGGTGTGATATGAAATCTTCCAATGTGTTCTGAGTTAACCTCATGTAAAAATCATAAGGATCCATGATAATCTGTGCTTTGGATTCAAGTTTTTGTGCCATGGCAGTTAACATGGAGCACTGAATCTATGATTTTTCTGGTGGTACTGCCTATAGGCGAAGGTATGTGCTTCAGTATAATGTCAGTTTGGTTTCAGTGTAAAAATCCTATGCATCCTATGAAAAATATTCTAGAGCTCACCCAGCACCCTTCCAACACAGTGACTGGGAGGTGGATTAGAAGCCCACTCCTCCTAGCTGAGCTGAGAATGGGTTTCTAGCCCCCCCCATCACTGTACTCAAGGAAGGGTGAAACATAGCAGAGATAGACATCTGAAGCCTTTGTTCAGCAAGCCTGCAAACAGGACATGAACAGAACCAGCAGGTGTTCACTCATCCCTAAGAAGAAAGCACACATTTGACATGCACTCAGATTGTGTGTATGTTACCACCAATGGCCTGCCTTGTTGTTTGGGGAAATTAGCTATATGGCAGAAAAGACCAGAGGGGTACAGGAATCGCACACCACTTGTATACCAAGGTCCGGCACAGTAGGAAGACTCCATATTTGAAGAGTAAATTAAATAGTTTTTATTAAAGTATTTCCCTAAGTACAAGCACACTAAACATTCAAAAGAGCAAGCAATACAGAACTAAGAAAGCAGAGGTGATGGATAGTGAATAGATGGGTCTGTTACTGGGTAATACAACCTGTCCAGACATGCAGGGGTCCATGGAGATGAAATTATGGCTCAAACCCAGAAGTTTGAGGGTGGACTGCCAGTTCGCATCGGGGCAAAAGCACACACTCTGAGGCCATGTGTTTGCTGGGATATAGCCATAGGAAAAAAATGCGGACCAATGGGCGGCCCTGGGGCCTCGTCTCAGGTGAGAACAATAGATTACCTGGGCCAATCCTGGGTCCCAGGGGTGTATGATGCCAGTAGGGGCAGACCTTAGGTATGACCAATGAGATCTCAGAGGGGCAGAATCTGGATGTAACAACAGAAGCTAGGTGTTGGATGACTGTACTGGGGTGTGCATTGTGGAACAATAGAGTGGCCTGGCGTTTTCCTGGTACCAGACAAAAGGAGTGATGTTTCTTAATGTGTGGCGGGTGAACCTGAATGGCTGACCATTCACTAGACATGGAGAGTTAATGTTTCTTTGATAGGTCTGGCATAAGAATGCAGATAGGTGAAACAGAAGAGGAGGATGGAAATATGCAACACACTTCATTCATGACAATAGCTCAGACCAGAGGCTTTTTGTCCCTGCCTGCCTGTACATTTGACAGACAAAAGACTAGCCATTTGGTCAGTGGAAGATGCCTGAGGCAAGGGCAGATAGTTGCCTATTCTAGTCCTTTTTGGACTAAACTGACAGGATAGATTGGGCGGGGGGGAGCGTTGCCGTGCATGGAGAATGCTTGGCAGTGCAGCCAGCCTGGAGAATTCTCTTTGGCCTGAGTTTTCTCAGCCAATATGTGGTTTTCCTAGCCTCCCAGCAAAAGCCACTGTTTAAGCCAAGCCTGGCTTCATAGGGCACTGCTTGTGGAGGTTCAGAGGTCGTTTTTGGGGTGTCTCTCTCTGGGGAAAGACCACCCTAGGTTCAGGGCTGATGAGGCTGTCTACATGTAGTACTAAAATTATGTTTTAAGCTGTTTGTAATACAACATCTGGAATGGTCAATACCTATTGTGAAACCAATTTTCTTCATTACACAAAGAAGAAAATTTAGACTGGTTGAAATGGAATTATTTAATTTAGCCACTTTATGCTCTTGCTTGTAATTCATTTAACCACTTATAATTTATTCATTATAATCCATTTACCCAATATAATTCATTTACCCAATAATATAATTCATTTACCAGTTTTATTCATGTACTCAGTATAATTAAGTCATTTGAAATGAATATATTTGTAAGGGTTCATTTTTTTAAAGAAAGGCATTAAGATGTCTTAGTTAAGTCAAAAGAAAAATACAGACTATTTTCATACAGATTATCTTATTCATAATAAATTCAGTCATTTAGAGCTCTGATCTCCTCTGAATTGATATTTAATATCAGCTTCTTGTACTACAAGGGTTCTACAGAAATAACACTTTCTAAACAACTAGCTGGCTCATTTGGATAACACCAAATCATTCTGAGGCATAACATGTCCCCTCTTGATAGGGATCTGTCCTGACAAAGTATTTGTATTATCCCCATGAATTTATGGAATTTATTGGGGAGCCTGGCTATACAGCAGTAAGAATTTCCACATGGAGGAGGTTTTCAGCTCTTCTTTTGTGTGCTTTAAACCACAGAATGAATTCTGGATACAATGGCTGATGCCAGGGAGGAAGGTTGGGAACATTTTTTGTTGGCTGAAGAAGAGCTGAGTTGAGCTTGCTGTAGTTTGGGTGTTGCCGGAGGTATAGGAAAGAGCCAAAGGGAAAGGACTCTTCGCTCTTTGATTCTTAACCCATGGCATATCATCCGGGACCTTGAGTGAGCCATGCTACTAAAACCAGCCTATGGTGTTGTATATCATATCCTATATGTTTCTTATTTAATGTGAATTTTGTATCAATTCTGTAAGCTGCTTTGAATCTCAGATGGGAAAAGTGAGGTATAAATGCTTATGACAAATAAATATACTTCAGTCAGTGCAGGTTGAAGGGATATGATAGTAGTCACTTCCTAGTCCACTCCATAGGCCAGGTATACCTATTATGTTGAGAATGTAGTGCTGTCAGCCATTGCAATAGATGTACCTCCAGATTTAGGTATGAATACATTTATGGGAATGTCCATTAATCTGAACCTTGTCCCATGGGATGTTTACAGATGCAAAGTACCATGGGGGGGGGGAGCTGGGAAGAAGAGTGTGGAGGGAGGGTCCAGCTGCAGCAGTCCAAGTAAACTCCCAAGCTGCACCAACTCCAGGGATGCTTATTTATTGATTCAGGGTTTTAATTTACCATTCCAAGTGAGAGTTACATCTATAAAAAGTCAAATAAGTTTATTTATTTATTATTTATGACTTTCAGTTTATATCAGTTTATATGCCGGACGAACTGGCTCAAGGCGGCGTACAGACAGATTAAAATACAATAAAACAATAAGGTGTGATAAAATTCACATAAGCAACAATTACATAAAGTGCTAGTGCATACAGATGGCAGTTCCTATGATGTCTTACAAGAAGAGAAGGCAATAACCAGTGTTGCAACCTATAAAGTGGTCCGAAGGCAATATCCAGTGTTGTGTCATAAGGGCCAAAGCATGTTCAGTTCCGATGACTCATTTAGCAGTGGCAGCTCCTAATTGAAAGCCTGGTGGAAGAGCTCCATTTTACAGGCCCTGCAGAACTGTAAAAGGTCCCGGAGGGCCCTGATGTCTTCTGGGAGCTCATTCCACCAGAGTGGAGCTGCCACTGAGAAGGCCTTGGCCCTAATGGTGGCCAATCTGACGTCTTTTGGACCAGGGAGAGTCAGGCGATTTTGTGACCCTGACCTCAGTGCTCTCTGGGGAACATATGGGGAAAGGTGGCTCCTCAAGTAGACAAACCCCTGGCCATATAGGGCTTTAAAGGTCAAAACCAGCACCTTGAAACAAATCCAGTATGCTATTGGCAGCCAGTGCAATGCCTTCAGCACAGCCTGGATGTGATCGCGTATAGAAAGACCCATCAGGAGCCTAACTGCCGCATTTTGCACTAGCTGCAGCTTCTGGATTTGAGACAAGGGCAGCCCCATGTAGAGAGCGTTGCAGTAGTCTAATCTCAAGGTGACCATGGCATGAATCACCGTTGCCAGATCATTGCGTTCGAGGAAGGGAACCAACTGCCTAATCAGCCGTAGGTGGTAAAAGGCTGCCTTGGCAGTGGTTGCTACCTGGGCCTCCATTGTTAAGGTGGCATCCAGGAGCACTCCCAAGATCCTAACCCTCAGTGCTGGCACCAGTGACACCCCACTGAAGGTCGGTAGTGGGATCCCTACCCCTGACCCACTCTGACTCAGGCACAGGACCTCCATCTTCATTGGATTCAATTTCAATTGGCTCAGCCTAAGCCAGCCCATCACGTCTTGAAGCGCCCTGTCCAGGTCACCTGGGGTAGAGTCAGACTGACCACCCAGCAACAGATATAGCTGGGTGACATCTGCATATTGGTGACACCCAAGCCTATGCCTCCGGGCAATCTGGGCAAGGGGGTGCATGTAGATGTTAAATAACATTGGGGACAACACCGCCCATTGAGGAACCCCACAGACCAGCGGGTACCTCTGTGACATCTGTTCCCCTAATGCCACCCTCTGTCCCTGACCTTGGAGGAAGGAGACATGCCATTGCAAGGCAAGCCCCTGAATCTCAGTGTCGGTGAGGCGGTGTATCAGTAACTGATGGTTGACCATGTCGAATGCCGACAACAGGTCAAACAGCAACACTACCGCCGTACTGCCTCGATCCAGATGCCTCTGGAGGTCGTCTGTTAGGGTGACCAGTGCCGTCTCAGTCCCATGGCCTGGCTAGAAGCCAGACCCAAACGGATCTAGTATGGAAGTGTCATCCATAAAGCTCTGCAACTGAATCGCCACTACTCTCTCAAGTAATTTGCCCAAATAGGGAAAATTGGAGACCGGCCGATAGTTGGCCAATTCGGCCGGGTCCAGAGATGGTATTTTCAAGAGAGGGCAGACCACCACTTCCTTGAGTGCCCCCGGGAACAGTCCCTGGGAATCAGTTATTAGTTTACAATTGTTAAGAATAAAGATTGACAAGTAGGAGGCCTGCAAGGACTTGTGGCGGGCATGTCATTTTCCCATCTTCAATATTTCCTCTTTCCATTCCCTGAAAGCTCCCATAGTCTATCCTGTTTTCCTACTTCCTTCTGTCTTTCCCCCTCACGAGCCAACCTACCTTTATCTGCCTCCTGTGTTCAGCTTTCCCTCCTTCCCTCCCACTGCCTGCCTTTACTGGGGAAAACTCTAGCCAAGTTGCACAGTGCTGGTGACTGAGCTGGGCACAGTTGTACAGCAGGAAACCTGCAACGATTTGGGACATGCATATGACAATCGACTGTATCCCTCTGGCCACACTATTTCCTCTTTCCATGCTCTCAAGGCAGCCACTTCAGCTGCTTGACTTGAATGGGGGCGGACAGAATTTTGCACAGTATGTTCGTCCTTCACTCTTATGGCTCCGAACCCAGTTCTGGGGTGCCCGTCTACATGGAAGGATGACCCGTCACAAAACCAGCAGTTAAACCCATTCTGCTTGGCTTCTTCGAATGGGACTCCCCATGTAGCAGGCCCGGGCTGATGCTCCACTTCGGGCAGTGGGCAATCATGCTCTTCCCCGATGACCACCAACCCATAGGGGATTGGGGGTTCACTCTGTTTTCTCTTGTACTCAATGCCTTTATTGACCAGGGCGAGCGTCCACTGGGCAATTCTGGCATTGGAAACTCATCCACTCTGCACCTTTCCTGAAAGAATGTATTTGAGGGGAGTGTGTGTCGTTTGCACGATCACTTTTGCTCCTCCTATGATGAATTCCCAATGAGTGAGGCTCCACACCAGTGCTAGACAGACCTTCTCACATGGGGTATATTTTAATACCACTGGACTAAGGTTTCTGGACGCGTATGTGATTACTCTCTGTGTTCCAGTTTGTTGCTGTGTCAGCGTGGCTCCGATGCTTTTCTCTGAGTGGGCCAGCTGGACGTAGAAAGGTTTTCCCATGTCTGGGTGCGCAAGGGTGGGAGCAGATGCTAGGCTTTGCTTCAATGCTGCAAAAGCCTGCTGTTGCTTGGGACCCCAGTGAAATGGAGTGTCCTTTTTTAACAAGGCATAGAGAGGTCGCACCTTGTCTGCAAAGGCTTCAATGAAGTCACAGGAAAAGTTAAAGGTACCCAAAAGTGCTCTCAGTGAAGGCACATCAGTAGGGGCAGGCAGAGGGGAGATGACTTCCATTCTCTGTGTGTTGGGGGCTCTGCCATTGGGTCCTAGTGCTAGTTCTAAGTACTTTACATGTAACTGAATGAGCTGCACTTTTTTGAGGCTGGCCTTAAAGCCAGTCTCTCTTACTAGATTAATAACCTCCTTGGTTATGTCTGTGACTTCTTCAGCTGTTGGAACGTGGACAAGGATGTCATCAACATATGAGAGCACGTGAGCTTTTGACAAGGGTTTCAAGCACTCCCACATCCGCACAACGTGTGCGTGGCAAATGCTGGGGCTGGAGTGGAAACCCTGTGGTGTTTATTTGATAACGTACTGTTGGCCACGAAAGGTGAAGGCAAACTTGTACCAACAGGACTCATGGAGCCTGATTGAGTGAAACGCATTAGCCAGATCGATTACACTGTAGTATCAGGACCCTGCAGCAATGGCGGCCAGGATCTCATTGTATTTGGCCACAACTGGGGCGACGGAAGGTGTCACCGCATTGAGGGCTCTGAAATCTACAGTCATTTGCCAGGTGACTCCATCCGCTTTAAGGACGGGCCAAAATGGGGCGTTGCAGATAGATTGCATGGGGATTATGGCATCCCAATGGATGAGTCCTTGTATAGTCTTGGCAATTCCTTCCTGGGCTTCTACCAGGTATTTGTATTGTTTCTGAGGCTTTGGGTCGTTTTCCTTGATGAGTACGCACGCATCCTTAACTGTGCTGCACTCCGCTTTGTCTCTGATCCAAACTTCTGGAAACTCTTCCTCCCACCTGTCCTCGGCTATAGGAGTGAGGGGTAGGGGTGCTTTTAGGGCTGCGCAGCAATGCACTGCATTGATCTTGTGGGGTCCCCCTGGGATGTGCCACAGGAAGCCATTCGCCAGATCAATGGTCAGGCTGTGTTCTCGAAAGAAGGGCGCACCGAGAATGCCATCATCCTCTCCGCGGTTGCAGCAGGCACTGACCCTAGTAAAAAGCATACCCACCATAAGGGGGATGCTCTCCCACACCTGGGTTCTGTGTGTGCCTACCGCAAAGCAAGAGAGGGAGACGTGTGACCTGGAGGGTTGACCTCTCTCTGCGAGGTGTGGTCTAAGAATGTTTGAGGCAGCGCCAGGTCAATGAGTAAGGTGGCAGGGGTAAGGGTCCCTGGAGCTTCGATCCCTGCATTTACGGTTGGTCTTCCCCAGTGGCCGGGCTGAAACTTTGCCACAACTCCTTGGGGAAGACTCTTGCACTCCGGGTGTCCCTAGTCTGTTTGCGGGGCCTGCTCCATGAAGGGGTTGGTCCCAATGAGGTGGCTCACGGCTACAGGAGCTGAGGGGTGGGTCCCAGACCTCGTCATTGACGAGTGCCTGAAGGAGGACATCATCCAGCTGCTGATGAAAGTCATCCATTTTGTATCCCTTTTCTTTGAGTCTCATCCATGCGTACCAATGGAGAGGGTCCCCTTTGATTTGGGGGCTTCCTCTATTTTGGTCTTGCCTTTGGTTGCCTCGAAAGATGGGTCCAGGAACCTGCGGCTGAAAACCTTGTGGTGCGTTAGAGGCATTAGGGGTACTCTGATGAGCAGAGAACCCTTGATATGGTCTGTGCTGCGGTGCCTGATCGTAAGATGGGAGGGGTGGGGCAGAGGGTTGCAGATGCGTTTGCACAGGAGCAGGATCATAGCGGTGGTCCATTCTCCCATGGTACATGCCTCCACCTCTCTGGAAGTGTCTTCCATTTCTCCTTTCCTGAAAGTTTCCCATGAACTTCTCATATTTATTACCAGGCTCTCCCGTTGGACTGTATGAGTCTTGGGAGTGGGGGTAATGATGTGGCCCATTATTGGTGTATGTTACTGCCATAATAGTGGTTTCCTCTTTGTCCTTATCTCTTCTCTATCCAGTTTTTAGGAGTTTGAGGCTTTCTGATCCCCTTAAAAGTGTGGCTACTCTCCTTATTCTGGCTTCCAGTTCAGGCCAGGTTCCCTGTGTGGGGTCAGAGATGTTTAAGGCTAACTGGGTCTGCCCATTAAAGCCTTTAATTAGTGCGTCCCTAAAGGCTGGCATGTCAAAGTTTGGGGGGTCGTTTGTGGCATTGACCGTATTGGAAAGAAGTCCCAAGACTTGCTTTCAGGCCATGTAAGTTTACAGATCCTCGTTGGCACCTTGTTTCTCCAGGAAGAATATTGCATTCAAACTGGAGTTTGGTTTCAGATATGTGAGAACTTGTCTCATCCACTGAATTCGGGTTCCATCTACTAGATTTCCTGCTTTTTCCTGCTGAAATAGCTCCATTGATGGCTGCCAGGCTTGCACCGGCAGCTCATCTGTGGGCTAGCAATGTTAGGTCTTCCCCAGTTAGACCGACATAGGCAGTGGTTGCCATTGTGAGCCATTGTACGGCGTTCTCTTGGTTGAAAGAGCCTAGCTCCTCTGCAATTGCTTTAACTTCCTCTGGTCGCCAAAGGCGATTCTCTGTGATCGTTTTGGTCGTGGTCTTATTGCCAAACTTAATGGTTTGAGTGGTGGTATTGACTGGGTTAATGGGAAGGGGTCTTTGAGGATCGATTACCTTCAAAGATTTCACCTCCTCTTCCACATTGGATTCACTGCCGTATAAGTCTATTAAACCTTCTGGGTGAACGGCGGATATGACCATGCGCTGTAGTCCCAATTGTCCCTTAAGGGATTCAATCTCTTTGTGGCAGGAATCCTGGGTGACAAGTCCTCGTTTTGCATGGTTTTGTTCAGCGAGGTAGCAGGCAGCTGTTTGTGCTGCAGCCAGCTCCTCAGTGACTTTGGCTAAAGCTGTCTCAGCCTGTGTTGCTCTCTCTAGAGCTTCTGCACTTGTGCGTTTACTCTCTTGCATGGCGTCTGCCAAGCTTTGCTTTTCAATGACTAAACTTAGTCTCTCTGCCCTCATTCAGTAAGCTTCCGCATCATTGGCCTTTTGGATCTCTATTTCGTCCTCAAATTCAGTTTTTTTCTTTTCTAATATAACCTCTTAATAGTTCCTTTGGAAATCAAGCCCATGAACATGTTCGGATCTGTTTCTCCATTTCTGCCTGTAATTTTTCTATCTCCTCTTCGTGCTCTTTTCTTAAAAATTATAATTGGTGATTATGTTCCTCTCCTAGTACTCTGAGCTCTCCTTTGTGTGCTGCCATTATTCCAAGGAATTCTGATTTTGTAGTCTTAAGCTGGTCCGTGTGGACTTTCCGTATCTGTTCAATTTCATTAGCCCATTCCATCAGCTGGATGGCTCGTGCTTCTGACAACTTCCTAATTTTGTCAAGTTCTTTGTCCCAATTCCTTCTCATTTTGTCTACCTGACCGTTGTAGACAATCCAACCCAGAATGAAACATAGTGACAGGCGGATCCTTGAGGGAGACAACGTCCCACAATTGAGGGTGGCCCTCTGTCACAGGCGGGTCGTCACCGTCAAGCTGATCAGGGATGGAAGCACTGAGGGCAAACAGCCTTCTCAGAGCCTCCATTTCCGATCCTGGTTTCCAAGTCTTCTCGGACCTGAGGAGGGGTGGAACCAACACGCACAAACGTACTCTTGCAGTTCGCAACCAGGGGTGCAACAGTTGGTGTTGCGGATCCTAGCCACGGAGTGCAGGCTCTAGCTTTTGGTGAAGTAGGTCACCAAAAAGAGGAAAAGGTTAGAAATGGGGGAGGGATTGCTCCCTCTCAGCTGCCCCCGAGTCTTGCCTCTTTTCGAACCAGTAAAGCAAGCTTTTGGGACTGGGTTCCTTTGACCTGATCCAGGAGTGACCTATAAACCCTAGAGAAAAGGAGTGGAAATGGAAGGGATCTCTGCCACACGTACGCCCCGAGTCCTGGCTCTTTCCAAACTGGTAGGGGAAAGGGGAAAGCGTTCAGGTTTTGGAGGGATTCTTTGATACACCTCTGGGTTAACCTGCGAACCCTATCTGTGGCCAAGATTGACTATCCGGTCTACCCTTGCCAATATATACCTTCTTTTTTTCCTCCTTTTTTTTCTTAGTTTCGGATGGGGCTTCCTCACCCCCAAATGTTTAGTTTAGGATGCCGGCTCGCCCGCCTGACACCCAGGGCAGCATCTAAAGCCTAGTTTGCTGGTTTTAGAGAGTGTGGGTGATCAAGTCCACACTTCCCTTTCCTGGATTATCGCGGAACCAGTGTTTTGAGGTTTTCAGAGGCACCGTGCCCGTTTTTGAGTTTTCCCTCTAACTCTTTTTCCTTGGATTCCCCTCTAACTAGGGGTGGGGTTTTTCGAAGTGTTGCACCCCGTTTTTCTGAGATTTGCCCCCTAACTCTTTTTCCTGAGGTTTTGCAGACTCTCGGTCTGGCGTGGGTACCTCTTAACCACAAAGTGGCTCCATTGGTTGAGCCGGCAAAGAACTTAAGCTGCGTTTAGAAAGAAAGGCGGGGTGTATGTGCCTACATGTATGTGCGTGCTTGGTGCAAACTGGGGTTTCCCTATCAGTCCTCTTCGTAGTCGCGCCTCGGATACCACCCAACGATAGAGTTGGAGCGCGGCATGAGTTGCTCCAGGGGCAGAAGGAAAGAGACAGAGAAACCTCCCACAATAGGGTGCTCCGGTAGGGAGCCTTTCACGCAGACAGAAACCATTCACACACTGTCCTACAGTGGACTCTAGGAGCAGACCATTCCTTTATGTCCGATCGAGGCAGGAAGCGGTGTGTCGACTTGCTTGCTCCTACTCCCGACTCGTGGCCAGCCTCACACGGGGCACCAATTACTGTTACGCCAACTGCTTTATCTACAGCAGAGGCTAACTAAATTTAATATGAGTTCTGGCCAGCTATACCAAGGTCGTGTCTGGACACAGAGTTCCAGTAATGGAAACCACATGGGTGTTTTTCCAAAACAAATAATCTTTTTACTGAAGGATATCAAAGTCACACATACAAAATAATCAGTCTCTCATTCGCATACAGTCAAGTTTCCTTTAGAGTTACAGAAATAGAAATAAAATAGTTTCTCAATTACTTGGAGGTAGGTAGGTAGCTATTTCGGTTTATACTCGCCTGTTCCCGAAGTCTTGTCTGTTGCAATGGGAATTGGGTAGAAAGTGATACCTAGGGGTTTAAGCTAAATGATACCTGCTAGAACCAGCAAAGCAAGCATGGACTTCTTTGGCTGCAGACCAAGAGATCTTAAAGTAGACAAAGGGATTGTTGGATAGAAAGCTTGACCTGAGAGGTTGAAAAGAAGATAGTGGTCGTGGAGAAGGGAGGTGGCTAGCAAAGACCTAGGGTTTGGCCTTTACTTTTATAGAGGAATCTCCAGGTGGGTGGCACCTTGCCAAACTGTAATCTCACCTACATACAAGTCCATCCCATGACTTCCCTCATTGGTGCATGTGGAGAGGGGCAGGCATTCCATGGGTTGGGCCAATATTTGAAATACTACACTCTATCACATGGAATACCATCTGGCTAGGTGTGAAGTCTATGCTTCCTGTATCCTCTTTGAAGTACAAATGAATCTTGGCTTTCCCAGGCCTACAAGGTACCATCAACAGGAAACTGCAATTCAGATGCATATCAAGTCTGTGTCCTGCGTGACATCTCATGTCTTTAGAAATGGGGGAATTTCTCCTTCTTGGTTGTTTTCTCTGCTCACAATGGCTAACATTTGCTTCTTCTTCCCATGGTCCTTTGAACTGATTGTGTGCAAGCTACATTAACATAAAATGCAGACAAGTGTTCCCTTTGTGAAGGCTCTCACAGTAGGTGATGCAAACAGCTTCCTTTGGCCCATGGTATACAGATATGTGTGCACCGTCCTTGTGTTGCGTGTGTAGCAGATATAAAACCATAAATCAGTCCATTTCTCAACACGCTACACCAAAAGGCACTTGGATCTCCTAGGACCTAGATTACAGTCAAATTAAAACCAGTACACCACACTGACTTTTGTGGTGTGGTTGCTGTTGAAAAGTAGCAAGCAGCCATTCTTTGGTGAGTTATGCAAGTCATGTGGTATCAATTTGCCCAGTGGTTGCTGCCAGGCCTGGCTCTGGTAAGTCCTCCCTCAAAGACCAAAACAGGCTTGGAAAAGGTCCTGCCCCTCCTCTTGCCTTTTACTGACTGAAACAAAGGTTTGAAAGTTGGCAATACTGTTGTGGTTGCCTACAATGGTTCCTGATGGCATTCACTTCTTAAAGCTACATGCATCACTTCTATCTTGGGGAGGGGATCCCCCATTTTTTCATGTTGGTCTCTTTTTTTTTGCCAACTTGGGGCTTTCTTTAGGTTTGTAGAACCTGAATCCAGTTTCTGAATTTAAGTATCCACTGATTTGGCTGTGTTAAAAATTAAATATATTGATGAGGTGGGCCATGCAGCTTGTCCCTCTGATCTTGAAATTAGGGATGGTCACATACTGGGAAAATATGATTCATTTTGGTTTGTGTATGTGGCTCACAAACTGTCATTAACTTTTAAATGCCAAATTGGTCCAATTTGTGAGGTTCGTGATGCAGGAGAATGCCCCCCTGGGGCATCCTAGAGACACCAAACTCTCAGGGGATCTCTGGAGTGAGTGGGGTGCACCCTAACATCCATGTTCTTGTTCATCATCATCCTCTGGGGCCTTGTGTGCTCTGTATGCAGAATGCCACTGTTGAGTGCCCATGGGGTGCTGGGTGGTGCCCCCTTCCCACTGACAAGTGGCCAGGACTTGCAATGGGAGCTGGTCTCTTTTAGGATGCGAGTGTTGAGGAGGAGCATTGCTTCTGTGGCCCACCCCTCTCTGTCCCCTGACAGTGACGGATGCTTGGCTTGGCCCCCTTTACTCATGACTCCCATCGGTCATGTTTGCCCAATAATGATGGGCACTACCTCACAATAGTGCCAGAACACTATTAAATATACCAGCTAGATGAAAAAACTGTCTTGTAATAGGTAATTTTAACTACCCACACACTGATTGGATCAATATGTGTTCAAGTTGGGGAAAAGAGATTCAGTTTCTAGACACTCTCAATGACTGTGCCATGGAGCAGATGATCACAGAACCTACCAGGAGAGAGGTGATCCTGGATTTGGTCCTAAGTAATGTCCCAGACCTGGTGAGAGATGTAAAAGTCATTGCATCGCTTCAGAACAGGGACCATAATGTTATTGAGTTTAACATTTGTATAAATAGGGAGTTTCCCAAAAAGACTGACACAGCCACTCTTAACTTTAAAAGGGGTACCTTCTCTGATATGAGGGGACATGTGAGGAAAAAACTAAAAGGAAAAGTAGAAAGGGTCAAAACCACTGGGGAAGCTTGAAGACTATTAAAAACTACAATCCTAGAAGCTCAGAAAAAATATATACCGCAGGTTAGGAAAGGCAGAACTAGGTATAGAAAAAAGCCTGCATGGTTAACAAACAAAGTAATGGAAGCTGTAAAAGGTAAGAAGGATTCCTTAAAGCGGTGGAAAGCTAGTCTCAGTGAGGTTGATAAAAGGGAACACAGGCTATGCAAATAGGCAAAAAGGGAATATGAGGAGCATATAGCAAAAAACATAAAGACCAACAATAAAACTTTCTTCAAAAACATTAGAAGTAGGAAACCAGCCAGGGAGGCAGTGGGGCCCGTGGATGACCAAGGGGTAAAAGGAATACTGAAGGATGATAGGGAAACGGCTGGGAAGCTGAATGCATTTTTTTGCCTCTGTCTTCACTGTGGAAGATGAGAAGTGCCTGCCTAATCCAGAACCGCTGATTTCGGGAGTGGTGTGAAAGACCTGAGTCAGATTGAGGTGATGAGAGAGGAGGTCCTACGACTGATAGACAAAAACTGATAAATCACCAGGCCCAGATGGCATACATCCAAGAGTTCTGAAAGAACTCAAATGTGAACTTGTGGAGCTCCAGAGAAAAATATGTAATCTTTCATTAAAATCTACCTCCATTCCTGAGGACTGGAAGGTAGCTAACATAACTCCCATCTTTAAAAAGGGTTCCAGAGGAGATCCGGGAAATTACAGGCCAGTCAGTCTGACTTTGATACTGGGTAAGTTGGTGGAAACTATTATTCAGGAAGAAGAAGAAGAAGAGAAGAGATTGGATTTATACCCCGCCCTTCACTTGGAGTCTCAGAGTGGCTTACAAACTCCTTTCCCTTCCCCTCCCCACAACAGACACCCTGTGAGGTGGGTGGGGCTGAGAGAACTCTGACACAAACTGCTCTTTTTCAAGGACAGCTGTGCCAGAGCTTGTGACTGACCCAAGGTCACATCAGCAGGTGCAAGTGGAGGAGAGGGGAATCAAACCCGGTTCTCCCAGATCAGAGTCCGCGCACTTAACCACTACACCAAACAAGTTAGGCGGACAGACTGTCACTGGCCTGAGATCACAATATCAGGAACCTCATTGCTAAATGTGGATTCGAACCCAGATCTCCCCCATATCAATCCTATACTTTATTCGCTGTCCATGAGTGCCTGGATGTAGAGCCATGTTTACCAGTATTCCCATAGAAAATTGGAAGAGTTTGCCGTTTTACCCTGTTCTATAGACTTTTGACTATGCTGAATGTTCCCCAGGTTTATTTTCAGTTGCCCCCACCAAATCTTCTTAATATTCCTCTTTGTCTGGTTTTGTTCACTGCTTTGTTTCCCTTTTTTCATCTGCTTCAGTGCTGGAGGGTTTTGTTTTGTTCTGTTTGCACTGGAGACAAGGGTTTCTTTCTCCTCCCTGGAGTCATCCCAGCTAATCAGGAATCACATAATAAATTTGATGGGGCTATTATGCCGTCTAGTCAGTTATATTGGGCCATGTGACAATGACGTTAAGGACAAATGAAGCCAACTTTGGGGCCAAAAATCCTAACTATAAATACACATTGATGGGGTCTGAACTGGCAGAGACTGACCAAGAGAGAGATCTTGGAGTCGTAGTAGATAACTCACTGAAAATGTCGAGACAGTGTGTGACTGCAATAAAAAAGGCCAACACTATGCTCGGGATTATAAAGCCAACACTATGCTGGGGGTTATTAAGAAGGGTATTGAAAACAAATCAGCCAATATCATAATGCCCCCATATAAAACAATAGTGCAACCTCATTTGGAGTACTGTGTACAGTTCTGGTCACCACACTTCAAAATGGATATTATAGCATTGGAAAAAATGCAGAAAAGGGCAACTAGAATGATAAAAGGGTTGGTACACTTTCCCTATGAAAAAAGGTTAAAGTGCTTGGGGCTCTTTAGCTTGGAGAACTGATGGCTGAGGGGTGACATTATTGAGGTTTATAAGATTATGCATGGGATAGAGCAGGTCAAGAAAGAAGTACTTTTCTCCCTTTCTCACAATACAAGAACTTGTGGGCACTTCATGAAATTGCTGAGCGGTCGGGTTACAACAGATAAAAGGAAGTACTTCTTCACCAAAAGAGTGATTAACACATGGAATTCACTGCCAGAGGAGGTGTTGGCGGCTACAAGCATGGACAGCTTCAAGAGGGAACTGGATTAACATATGGAGCAGAGGTCCATCAGTGGCTATTAGCCACGAGGTATAGATAGGAACTCACAGGCTGGGGCAGGTGATGCACTGTATTCTTGGTGTTTGGGGGGGGCAACAGTGGGAGAGCTTCTAGTGTCCTGGTCCCACTGATGGACCTCCTGATGGCACCTGGTATTTTTGGCCACTGTGTGACAAAGTGTTGGACTAGATGGGCCATTGGCCTGATCCAATATTGACTTCTCTTATGTTCTTAGAGACCAAATGTGTACTTTGCAAACTTCCTCACACACTTTTAGGATTCATAATAAGGGTGGCTGTGGTCTTGACATTGTAGAACCTGACGTTTCGCCGTAACTGTGACTGGCATCCTCAGAGGTATAGCACAGAAAAATGGAGTACTCTCTGTGTCAAGGTGAGAAGATGGTAGGCGGGTAATTTATATGTACTCCAGAAGGTGGGGTAGGGGTGAGTCATTATCTTGTAGGAGTTCCCCAGGCTATGAATATGCTAATGGAGGAGCTTTCCTGAGGTGGTTCTTTTGTATATGGATTGTTTCCTGAGGAGGTTCTTTTGTATGTGGATTGGCTGTTGAAATTCTAATATTATCAGTAGTGCTATTTGTCAGATGTAGAGCCTTTTGTGTTTTTCAGGACAGGAAACCATGCCCTATTTATTTTTAAACTCTCTTCTTTCCTGGTGAAATTGTGTTTATATTTATGAATTTCAATGGCTTCCCTGTGTAATCTGACATGGTAACTGGAAGTGTTGTCCAGCCTTTCAGTATCTTGGAACAAAATACTGTGTCCTGTTCGAGTTAGACTATGTACAGCCACTGCTGATTTTTCAGGTTGGCCAAGTCTGCAGTGTCTTTCATGTTCTTTTATTCTTGTCTGAATGCTACGCTGTGTTGTCCCAATGTAAACTTGTCCACAACTGCATGGTATGCGGTGTACTCCTGCAGAAGTGAGTGGGTCTCTTCTGTCTTTTGCCAATCATAGCATCTGTTGTATTTTCCTGGTGGGTCTGAATACTGTTTGTAGGTTGTGTTTTTTCATAAGTTTTCCCATCTGATCAGTGATTCCTTTGATTCATATCATGCTCAACATTTAAAGCGTAACTTGCCCTATGGACAATACTTATGTATTAAACGTAATTGTACTTCCCATTTGAATTATGATTACCCCGCGCAAGTAATAGCTAAAGCTACCACCCGAGTGGATCAGAGAACTAGGCATAGTTTGTTAACACCTACTGACAAAAAAGCTAAATCTAATCAAGCAAATGGAAAGTTAAATAAATAATCGCATTTTTTGCACTTTGGATTTTACTCCTCATGTGGAGCAAATCAAGAAAATAATTATGAGACATTGGCATGTAGTTAGTGAAGTATCAGGGTGTGTGGATAGACCTTTAATAGGCTTCAGAAGGACCAAGAGCATTAGAAATACTTTAATCAGAATGGACATTTTCCCTCGGACCCGAGCCCCTATAGCCACAGGAGGGCATTATCGCTGTGGAAGTTGCTCAGTCTGTGCTCAAGCTATGGTAACTGATCATATAGAATTTTCTGAGTTACATTTATCTGTAAAGCTTAAACAGTTTACCAATTGTGCTACTAAAGGGTAATTTATCTGATTCAATGTTGCTGTCCCAATCTTAGATTCTATGTCAGTATGTCTACACGTGCGGTCCGTACATGGATCATAGAGCATAAATCCTGTATACAGCAACAGCATATGGAATCTCCCCTAGTTCCCCACTTTCTAAAAAAGGAACATAGCTGTAATTACTTCTCCTTTGTTGTGTTAGAGTCTTTTAATATGTATAGTTTCAGCAGAGTAGATATTAAAAAGGCTTTGGCAAGACATGAGGCTTATTGGATACATCGCTTAAGAACCTCTCATCCATTGGGATTAAATAGCGATATAGGCTTTTCATGCTTTTTATAACTCAGCCCTAACCTTTCTCTTTGGATTGTATTGTCTCTTTAAATTTAAATGCTGCATGTTAATTTAATTTAAAATATTTTTTATTTGTTTTTAAATAATCATTAGCAACAATGAACATCAAAAGCATTAAACAAGCAACACCAAGGGATAAGGATCAAGCAGCCTCAAAAGTCTATAACATAACAGTAACTTTAAGGGACAGAGCAGGTACAAACATTTTGTATTTTATAAATTACAACAGTGTTATACTAGACTCAGAGGCAGCTTAGAGCTAAAAGCATATTGTTACAAAGATCTGCCCTTTGATAAGAAGGGTCTAAAACTATGGGTAAGTTAGCAGTATGAATAGTTACTATATTGTGCTTGGTTTGTGATATGAGTATATTCTATATAATATTCTGGTTTATTGTATTCTTTTTATTGAATAGAAGGGCTAGTCCCAGATAACAACCACATAGCAACATAAAGAATTATCTACTTACCTGAATAATAAGGAATAAGTTCACACTACTTGGTGGTAAAGGGACAGAGCAGGTACAAACATTTAGTATTTTATAAATTACAACAGAGTTATACTAGACTCAGAGGCAGCTTAGAGCTAAAAACATATTGTTACAAAGATCTGCCCTTTGATAAGAAGGGTCTAAACCTATGGGTAAGTTAGCTGTATGAATAGTTAATATCTTGTGCTTGGTTTGTGATATGAGTATATTCTATATAATATTCTGGCTTATTGTATTCTTTTTACTGAACAGAAGGGCTAGTCCCAGATAACAACCATATAGCAACATAAAGAATTATCTACTTACGTGAATAATAAGAAATAAATTCACACTACTTGGTGGTAAAAAGTTTATTTATTTTTGTCCAGTTATCAAATTATTTATTAAGTTATAGATATTTATAAGATCATGCATATATACTGTATATTTTTAATAGTTAATCACTTCTGATGAAGGCTTTCTTCGAAACGAAGTTGAAGCTGGACTCTTCGTAAATCTTTGGACCTGTATTTAATCTTTGGACGTGAATTTTTGAACCTTTGTTGGTGTAAACGTTGGACCTGAATTTTTGTCGTTGTACTATTTTGGTCTTCATATTTGATAATGTATTCTGGATATTTGGTATTATTTAAAGTATCTTTTCAATATATTTTCTAAATAATTATCTGCACTTGATAGCAACTTTCCCAGTTTGTGTTGATACCTCTGAGGATGCCAGTCACAGTTACTGGTGAAAAAGCAGGTTCTACAATGCCATGACCATGACCACACAACCCAGAAAATCTACAGCAACTAATGAACTCCAGCAGTGAAAGCATTTGACAACATATTTAACACAGATTGTATGTGGTGGTCATTTTGCAGAGCACAAACATATTTGACTTCTGTCGTAGACAGTTTTTTTGGGGGAAAGGTTTTGTTGTAGATTTCCTTTTTTCAGTTGAGGTTATATTACTAAACTATACAGGCGTGTTATCAAAGGATAAGTGAAAATAATAGTATTTGCACATCATTGGGAATTTGACTCAAGCCCCACGGTTGATTAATGGGTTTTCAAATGCAAGGAAACCTTCCTCCTAATCAAACGGGAATAATTTAAAGTGAGGTCATGATGTATCACAACTGCAAAGAATATGGGAAGGTTTTTTTAAAGAACTCAGTATTGTATTTATGTTTATTTATATATTGCAACAATAAAAATATTTTTAAAAGAAATTCCCACATGCATTCTCTCAGTACAGCAGTGGACTGAACAAGAGATCCAGAAGAAAAATGTAAACACACACTTCTTCTGTTCCTCACTCTGGTACATTCCCTAGCTGATGTTATTCTAAGGCCAGCTCCTTAACTTAGAGGTCACAATGTTTCTAAAATGTTCCCATTACCCTAGAGTCTGTTCAGGCTTGCAGTCCCCCACATAGCAATGGCTGCCTTCAGCAGGACCTCAGTTAGCTGACATCCTTTTTCCTAGGGGGAATCAGCCTGAAAAAGAAAAGAAGTTTTACCATCTCTTTTTGTCCACCCCTAGGGCAGGGCAGGTCAGATCAGGTCAAAGAAGCATTTCCTGAAGTCTCCAGCAGAAGATTTCTCTGGGATTTTCAGTTTCTCAAACCCTGTTTCCTGCAAGATGTCACCTTCCCAGCTGGAGGGAGAAGCTCAGCCATCCCATTATCTCTTGCCAGAGAGCTACTAGCACTTCTAAAGGGTGGCTGAGGTGAGGCTGGACAGCAATTCCTGCCGCTTCTCTACTGAGAGAGAGAGAGAAAGAGATTAAAAAACTAAATGTGAAGGTTTTGCTCAGTCCAGACTTCCAAAAAAAATTCTTAATACATGAATTAAATTCCAAATGTTGTATATTTTAAAATTACTCTAGAAAATTGTTATCTTTTTGTCAAATTAAATTAATTGAAAATAGTTGTTATTATAGCAGAAATATATGCTAAATGCCACTTTCAAGATTAGTCCATGGAGTACATAGCAGCAAAGCCCCTATAATTTAACATTACAAATGCAGTGAGCTATAGAGTTGGCAAGTGAAAGAAGCAGGGGCTAGCCCCTAAAAGTTACATATGGTTGATATTTTGCAGTAAGGCATGGTTGGGGGGTCTTACTGAGTGTCACTGTTTGATCTTGCCATGATATTTGCTCATTTATTTCTCTTTCTCGAAAAGAAATGAGGCAGCAAGATATATAGCAGGTACATTAATTTTTGCAGATGGAGTTCTGTTAAAGAACTGTAAAACAAAACATTCATATGTATTAGATTCATATTGTATGCAAAAATATTAGTATTAATACACATATATACAGTGCATTTTTGGTACTATTTTACTCATGGCCTCAATCAAGATATGTTGTCTCACCAACAGAGAGGAAACATTGAGAATTAATCATTAGAGGGAGACACAGTATATGTAAAAATTACTTCAAGTACTTATTGACAGCTGTTGGGGAAAGCTTGCTATTCAATTCGACTGCATAAATGGCTTTTAAATGAGGAGCAAAATTATTGACGCTTTTCATTTGTATACAGCTACTGTGGCACTGTTGAGCTTACTGTGAGCTTTTATTAGAACCCTGAGGATTCTAGCTTTCTTGTTATTGTTGTTTTTTTAAAAAATTATAACATATTCCTCATTACAATTTTAATTCATGTGAATTCTTCACAAACTATACTATGGGAAAGGCTTATACATATATCTTCTGACAACAAATGCAAGACTACAAGCAATGGTGGACTACAGGCAAGCAAGTGGTTAACTATGTTAATAGGCTGGTAGGCAGGTATGGGAAGTCCTACAATAGACAATATTGTACCTGGATTAAGGATCAAACTGGAGGTTGCCTTTGGAGACTTGGAGGGCTGCGAGTATAGGGTGGATACTTGCCTTACTTCCAGAGTCTGGGTGGGTGGGGTCTGCCCAGGTGAAGTTTCCCTGTGAGTTTGGTGTCACTGGCTTGTTCATGAGTTGTTCCATGGACTCCTGTAACTGCAGCTGTCTTTTCCAGAGAGAGCACTGTGGAGACGTTTGGCGGGGGTCTGTAACTGAGACTCCAGAAATGTAATGCACTCCCAACTTTGATAGATTGTAGAGGAGTAAGCAGCATGTGAGGTTTCCTGCATGTTTGGTGATTGGTGTATTTAGCGTGTAGGGGGTCCATTCTATACACCTTTCAACCTGTGCTTTATACTTCCCCCAAAAGCACCTTCCTGGCTTTGCAGTGCCATAGTTGCACTGGTTCTGCTGGGCTTGCAAAAATGCCCCCCCCTCAATTTTTTACTGCAGAGATACTCTGGGACTTTGATTCTGTTCTGCCTTTGCTTTTTTTTTTTTTGCTTCCCCCCCTCCATTGGAAATAATGGAGGATAGGGCACCTTCTTTGGGGGGGGGGCATAACTTGGACCCCATAAATCCAATTCTCACCAAACTTGGAGGGCAGGTAGAGAAGCATCAGCTGAAGATCTGTGGGTTTGGTGTTTTTTTGGGGGGTGTTCTGCTGTATCATGAACCTCAGAAACTGAACCAGTTCATTTAGTGCAAACGTTTGTGAGAGTCCATGGTTTGTGAACTGAGCATGCCCACAAACCAAACCACATTTTCCTGGTTCGTGCCCATCCCTACTTTTAAGTTACTTTTTCCTTAACAGGGACTAGATTATCACTGTGTCACAAGTGTGATGTGCAATTACTTCAAGAAGGAATAAAACCAAGCAATTGACTATAAAGTCAACACAGCGTAAATTCTACAAGACTAAAAAAAGAACACAGCGTGAATACGACAACTAGAGAGAGAGAGAGAGAGAGAGAGAGAGAGAGAGAGAGAGAATGCTATTATCTGTTCCAAATCTTTTGTGCACAGTAAATTAGATAAGACAGATGTTAAAACTAATGTAATGTCTGTTTACTTCAAAGCAGGAGACAAGCGAGGGTGTTAAAAGTAGCTGAGATATACAAAGAGAAAATCATCATGTTATTTAAAGTTCTAGTTGGACTTTTCATTGGAAGCAAAATTTTTGTAAATCATTTCCTGTTTCTCATCACAAGCATTGTTTAGCTTCAATATATTCGCTGATGTGCTATTTAATGGAGCTTCTGCTAAAGATTAATTTAGTGAAAATATGTTAGCAAGACTTTGTGAAGCTGCATCTAATTTGTGAAAGAACCAGGCTAATAGTTGCACCTGATGCCATTATCTCATTATTTCTTCATAAATCCTAATTATTTTGTCCAAAGTACAAATAACCTGAAACATAGAAGATGATAAAAATATCATAGAAATATATTATAAGCTTTATTCTCAGTATCTAATAGTAAACTTGCTGGATCTTGTACATGTAATAATGTAGAGATTTCTACATTTTTGAGGTGCTCTCTAGATAAGGAGAAAAAATGTAAATGTAAATGGAATTGATTGTTTTATCTGGTTTTAGTGTTATGTATGGCAATTGCCTCTTGTTAGCCGCCCTGAGCCCACGTGTAAAAGTGGGATATAAGTCAAATAAATAAATAAATTTGTAAATTAACCTGCCTAACAAATGACTCAATATGTCATACCAAGAACAACATGTCTCAGAACAGCAGAATTTCAGTTGTGGGGGAAAGAGGATAGACAAGTAATCTGCCTTCTTGATACCTGAGAGAGTGTTGGAGAAGGAGACTGAGGAGCTGAGTTGGGATTTTCAGAATCTTTATGGGGCCCTGGAGCCTGCCACTATATAGAATGGTAGAGTGGCCAGCCCTAATTATAATGTCAAAGAAGCAAAATTTGGGCCACCAAACAGATAAGGCATATTCATTGGACCTCCCAGGTATACAAAAATATGACTTTGTAAACTGGTGAAAGAATGCAGCAGCAAGTGTCAGGAATATTACAGCATGTACTGAGCTGCTATGTTTTATATTGTAATTTTAATTGATCTTATTTATGCTTACCAGGGCTATTTTGGGGCAGGAA
>NW_015175361.1:1442702-1456151 GCF_001447785.1 Gekko japonicus | reverse complement strand
GGCATTTAAATGCCTCCCTGTGCCTTCCCCAGCCTGTGGGGCACTCGGGCAAGCCAAGGAAAGGCATGGAAGTGTAGCCTAATATGCTAATGAGCTGTGCTGTCAGGGGTGTGGCCTAATATGCTAATGAGTTTCTGCTGTTGGGTGTGGCCTCTTATTCTAATGAGTTCCTGCTGGGCTTTTTATACAAAAAAAGCCCTGATGCGTACTATGGAGTTTTAATGTATACATCGATATATATGTTGTTAGCCACCCTGAACCCACCATATGGTGGGGAGGGTGGGATATAAATTTAATAATAAATACATAGGGGCCTGGACACAGGGAGAAAACACAGCAGTCAGTCCATGGGAACTCCCAGTTGGTCACCAAGCCCTTGCACCATGGTCCTGCCCAGAGGTACCTCTCGTTTTCCACTGATCACTTGGAGAAAGCTTAAACACTGCAAAGTTAGAAAGCTGATTTTAACTCTGCTGTATTTCAGTCTTCCCCAACCTCAGCAATTGGAGAGATCCATTAGAAACCCATGTCTAGAAAATACATACAAAGCACTGGATCCATATTTTTTTGTTGTGCAGTGTGTGTACATGGGTGTGATATGCAATCTTCCAATGTTCCAAACTTAAGAACATTGCTGTCATAAAATTGCATCCCACAACTTTAGTTCCTGTAGTCTGTAGCTGTTTTTATTCTTGCCTACCATGTCCAAGGCAGAACAGATTTCAAGTTCAGAAAGTCATATAGTACAGTTTCCAGTAGAACAGATCATTTTGGAAACTATCTTTCTTTATATAGTGGTGTAACTACTATCTTCCAGATATTTTTCTCCAGAGGACAAGGTGAAATGAGAAAAAAGGAGTCACTGTGACAGGGAAAGCTCTGAATTTAGAATCTGATTTTATTAAAATGCATTATTCAGATTAATGAGGATGTTGAAAACATCTTCATTAAATTACTGCTCTTGAATCTGAATAGGAGATGTGAACTCAGCGCACATTGTTTCAATAAATTTATGTAAAATAGAGAATGAGAAGTGCAGAAGAGTTAATCAGGAAAGTAGGTATCTTGTGACACACCAGTAACCTCTTCATTTTATGACTAAATTGAGATCCCAAAGATAAAAACAGCAAAAAAATATAAATGCATACACAGTATAAGAAAGTTACAATAGGAGCCTAAAAAGAAATATTTATGCCATAGCAGAGATCAAAAGGTTGCACTATGGAGAATATGATCCTTAAGGATGTTACAAAATTTTGTAGCTCTAGCATTTCAGACTGAACAACTTCGTTTCAATCTGGTTTATCCTTGAACAAATCAAACCCATCGGATGTTACTTTTGCTCCACTCTGTTTACTTGCACCAAATTTTCCCCATTAAAACACACACTTTCAACACTACTTTAGCATTAAACTGGCATATAAATGGGAAATAACTTTTGAATAGTGTAGCATATAAATGGAGTAAAAATTATATAAAATGAAGTTAAAAGGGCATAAGAGAAAAGGCAATCAGTAATATGACAAATATGGGCAAAAGGAAATGGCTTGCAACCACAATATATGGAAACAAAAAACCCCAAAAAGGTATATTTATATATCTTCAATTAAACTACACAATTTCTGATGGTTGTATCACTAGTGTCTTTTAAACCCTGTAAGCCCTGTAAGAAGTAAAACATTTTCATAGCTTTTTTGTACTACATTTATTTGTTTAATTTATACCCCACCCTATCCCACAAGTGGGATAAATTCTAGTTTTCTCTACTTTTTTCATTCAATTCACAATACAGAGAAAACTACAAATCTGGTGCTTTCTGGCAAGAAATGAGGCTACTGAGAATATCCAGCATGGAGTTCTAGCATAGCACTCTTATAGGGAAGATAATTTCTTTTTCCAGAATTCAGTTTTTTAGACATAACCATTGATTTCTCTTGTTCTCTTTTTTCTCTCTTAAAAGAGAAATCAGCGCACTTTTTGTAGGGTTGCCAAGTCCATCTTCCACCCCCAGTGGGGGACTTTGGGGGCGTTCCTGGAGGGGGTGGGGCATCCCCAATGTGATGACATCACGTTGGAGACGTCTGCCGCCCCCCCACCCGCCCGTGCACTGGATCTCCAGAAAAGGCAGTTCCCTGCACTTAAAGTAGCCAGCAGCCAGTGTTTCCCCTTTAAGAGCAGCTGCGTTTCCCTTTTAAGAACGAAGCTGGCTTTTCCCTGCAAGCTTGCGGAGTTCACTCTTGGGATGAAACATGGGTTGCACACACTTAAAGGGAGAGAGATGGGTGGCTGTGGGTGTTGGGGGTGGAGCTTTTCCCGCCGGCCATCTGGCCGGCAGTGGGTAGAACCCCCCAAAAAACAGGGGACCCCTGGCAAACCGGGGGTTTGGCAACCCTAACTTTTTGTAACTAGTCCTTGCAGAACAAAGTTTGAGTCCAGTGGCACCTTTAAGACCAACAAAGTTTATTTCTGGGTATAAGTTTTCATGTGCATGCTATCTAATTAAGTGTGCATGCACATGAAAGCTTATACCCAGAACTAAACTTTATTAGTCTTTAAGGTGCCACTGGACTCGAAGTTTGTTTTGTTGCCTCAGACCAACATGGCTACCTACATGAAGCTTTAGTCCTTGCAGTTGTTTTACATTATACACCACAGGGTGGTGCTATAACTGGAGTATAGGAAGGTTTGGGAAGACATTGCCTGACTTTGAGCAGCTACAGAACAACACTGAAATTTTGTAGGATGTCCTTCCTGGACATCCACTCTTTGAATTTCTCCTTGAGCCAAATGAAATTTATTAGAAACAAATTCCACATTCCTAAAAAGAAGGAAATAAATGGATCGTTACATTTCAGGGAGAAATAGGGTAAAGAAAAATTAAAATAACTTCTCTTAACAGTATTATTCCATCAGCATTATATTTCTGTCTGACAAGTCCTTCCCAGTACCAATCATTCATCGTTTCCTCCTACTAAAAGGTAAGGATTTTTGCTTGCTTATTTGTGCTTGAGTGGAAGGTAGAACTTTCAGGAAGGTATAGTAGTGATAGAAGTGGGAGGTGAATCCCATTTCAAGCTTGACTTTGAAATGGCAGAGCTTGGGTCCAATTTTAAGTAGGACATTAAAAAAAACAGGGGGTGAGATTTGTATTCTGAACTCTCCCCATCCAAAATCTGCTTCCATCATTACAATATCCATGGCCAGGGACCTCCTCTAGAGGTTCCAATCTCTCTTAGGATATGATTCTAAGAGAAAACAAGATTAAGAGATTGCAGTGAATGATTACGAGTAAACAGTCAATTAAACAGTTGACCATAACTGTCTCACCAAGAGATCTAAAATTTCATACAAATATGCAATTTGAGATCCAATTTATTTTGATTCCCCCCCCCCACTGCTTGAGAAGGAGACCACTTCTGATTTACTACATCAGGAAATTTTACTTCCTGAGTTTTCCCCCTATAGAAAAATGCTACGGTTGGAAATTAATTCTGTAAAAAGAAATACTATTATACTAACAAACAGGTCTAACAGCAATTACATCCACTGAACTCACTGGATTATGTTTTATCCAGTTTCAAAATGGACTCTGAACCGTTCCCACCCACACACACTTTTACTTTGACCAGCAAAATAGACCACTGATGAAAGAGGATTTATCAAATTATTATCAGCAAAGTAGCTTTAACTTCCTTCAGATATCCACTAGCAAGATATAAAATGACACTTCCCGGACACATCATTAGCACAATAGGTCCTTTATTGATTTTCATATCATGTTTTTCAGTCTGAGATGACTCTCTTGAGGACTTCACTTCCCAGCAGGAAAAAAATTGCCTTTTCTATGTTTGAATTCAGGTCTATTAATGCATCCCTAGCTGGAGACAGTGTCGTTTTCATTCTGTGCCTTTGTAGTCGATGTGTCTACACCTTGCTGGTTCAGTATCCTAATGGATGATAGGGTTACGGGTCAAAGTATGGGGGGGGGGGAATGAAAATGCTTACTCTGAGGATCAATAAGAAAAACTCTTAACACTTGTTTGAAGGATACAATATGCAACCAATGAGGTGCCATAAGAGCATTCAAGTAAAATAATTTGGTATTGGGAAACATGATGGAAAAAAAGGAAAAATGAGTTATATTATTTGGCATGCATAACTGCTGTCAAGAAAAATCATAGATGAAGCAATAGATGTTACTCTTTTTGATATGTCATTATTAAGACTTCCAAAGTAACAAAGCATTTTCACTGTGTAATTTAAATGCTGAGTGTCAATTTGATAAGTCAAATGAATATGTTCAGTGAGAGGCATTTAGCAAAAAGGGATTCTTTGACATTGACCGTTCACTGAGATTCACATGTTATTGCACATTGAATCTGTCCCCAAACACCACAATATTGCAAGAGTAATGGAGATATGTAGAGAAGGAGATTTTAAAAATAAAGCCTGGATCTTGAAGAAAATGTATATAAACACAGCAATACAACTACAGCCATCCACATTAGGCAACATAGTATAATTAAACTTTGCACATTAATTTACCTGGGTTATCAGTAGAGTTATATGCATCAATCCTGCTGGATTTCTCATCACCTCCCTCCTGCTGCAGCCCAAATGCCCTCCCGAAATGCTGCTCCTGAAGAATAGCAGGCCTCCAGGAACAGCATGGAGGGGGGTGAATTAAAGGTCTGCCATGGGAGGGGAAATGGTTGAAAAATCACCCCTCCCATTCCATAAACAAAAGTATAACCCAGAGGTATTTGTATATGTGTAAACTACATATTTTTTCTTTGTGTATTGTCCAGGATTGCCGAATATAATACTTTATAGACAATTTCATGAAGCTTAATTTATTGGAATATGGAAAAGAAAGACAACATGCTTAATATAATTCAGTGTTTATTGTGCATGTGTAATCTATTACATGACATTGCTTTAAAAGTGAATGTTTTAGATAGTTAAATTAGTTCTTCATTGATATACTAGATGTTTCAAGAATAGGTTGCAGGCAGATATGGAACAGAGGGAACCAATGCAATCATATATGGGATAATTCAACAGCCAGCTTTATTTAATTTTATAACCCTCAAAAAGGGTCTGCAGCACCCATTGGCCAACTCATTTCACACCTGGTCACATTGCAAGCAATTGATGGGATACAGAAGAGCCAGGCCTCCTTTGTCTGCATCCTTGATTTACAGCAAAAGCCACACTGGCTCCAAGACCTGAGATGGAAAGTATCTATGGAATAGCTCATCCTTGCCAAGCATTCTTTACTATTTGATGGAGGTGTGCCATGACTTTTCCCCTAGCCACAAGGTCTATGGGTAGAGTTACCATCTCCGGGTTGGGAAATTCTTGGAGAATTGGGGGGGGGGCAGCTTGGAAAGGGCAGGGTTTGTGGAGGAGAGGGAACTCAGTGGGGTGTAATGCCATGAAGTCTACTTTCAAAAATAGCCATTTCCTCCAGGGTTTCTGATGTCTGTAACCTGATGAACAGTTGCAATTCCAAGAGATCTCCAGCCACCACATGGAGACTGCCAACTATATCTATGGGTCAAAGGTAATGACACCATTCAAGCAGTCCCTATTCCAGCTCCATGAAGGTACCAAGGCACCAGGCCTCTGGGGCCAATAAATTAAATGAAATGAAATGGTCTGAGGATCGCCCCTTCACCCTCCTAACTGATCCTTCAGGGTGCCTTCCTAAGCTTTACTGCATGTCACTCTACCAACATTACCTGCATTATCAGCACTACAGTGGATAACTTAAAACCCACTGAGGCCTACAAGTTTCTGCACCTGTCAGAGTAATGTAGGCAAAAATCCAGCTTAAGCCCAGTCGCACCAAAGGGAACAAAACCAAAGAATCTCCTCAGGTGACTAGATTATGCCCATTCTGAAATAATGGCCAGTCAGGTGAGAGCCACATCTGTCCAGTGAGAGGAAGAGGGGTGGAATAGATACTGCCCCTTTAAATATCCTTCTCATGCTCCAGCTCCAACACTGAGCTGAGGCATTATGAAAAACACACTCTTCCTTGAGAGTCAGAACCTGACCAGGGTGTTTTTTTTTTTCATAAGGCCTATGAATCTCAGCTGTATCAGGCTCTGGGGCTGCAGCTCCTTTCATCATAAGTTTGTTAGGCACGGGGATGCTTTTTGGAACAAGAGGGAGCTGTACAGGCGAGATGGTCTCCACTTGTCCCGAGAAGGAACCAGGCTGCTGGCGCTTAAAATCAAAAAGGTGGCAGAGCAGTTTTTAAACTGAATTTTGGGGGAAAGCCAACAGGAAATGAAAAGTCTCTGGTTCAGGATCTTTTTAAATTTATTTATTGTATTTATACCCCACCCTCCCCGTGAACGGACCCAGGGCAGCTTACAGTAGTCAGTACAATGTACCTAGTCTGCATAAAACATTTAAAACATTTAAAAAGATTAAAACAATCATACATTTAAAGTGCTCACAGTACTGGTCATTCATTCATTAAATTAAATTGCGTGCTCTAAAATCTGCTATCAGAGTTTCCAATTCAGCAATCTTCCAGCTTCCTGTGGAGACATGGATGGCTCATCTCAAAGAGATGAAAGGGTAGCTGTTACTTTTCTACAAGGAAATGGATTAGAATTGTCCACTGAGACTGTGGCTAATGATATGGACTGCCTGGCAAGGTCTCAAGGCAGCAAGAGGAAGGTTGCGAGCTTAACATGTACGGGAAATTATAGGTTTTATATATATCTATTTATTTGCATTTATATCCTGCCCATCCCATAACCGAGCTCAGGGCGGGTTACAACAATTTGATAAATACAATAAAATTTAAAATGCATTAAAACATATAAAATCAATAATCATGCTTGCCGTAGGGAGAATCCGGTCCATTGATGGAGCCAGGTATGGCTGGTTATCAGTGGGTGGGAGACCGCAGCCTCATGGGGGCCATATGTGGATGCCCACTGCCTCAGCCAAAGGCCTGGTGGAACAGCTCCATCTTGCAGGCCCTGCAGAATTGAATACGATCCCACAGGGCCCTGATCTCAGTTGGGAGCATGTTCCACCAGGTGGGGGCCAGGGCAGAAAAAGCCCTGGCCCTGGTCGAGGCTAGGTGGATATCCTTTGAGTCTGGAATCACCAGGAGATGTTGACTATCAGAGTGTAATGCTCTCCATGGCGTATATGGGGAAAGGCAGTCCCTTTAAGTATGTTGGTCCCAGGCTGTATAAGGCTTTGAAGGTAATTACCAACACCTTGAAGTGGATCCGGTACTCAACTGGCAACGGGTGCAGCTGACAAAGCACATAATAAATGTGAGCCCACACAGGCATCGACGTCAGCAGGTGTGTCGCCACATTTTGTACCAGCTGTAATTTCTGGATCAGCTTTAAGAGTAAGCCTGCATAGAGTGAGTTACAGTAATCAAGCCTGGAAGTGACCATTGCATCACCGCAGCTAAGTCCCGGGGGGAGAGATAGGGCTTCAGTAGCCTGACCTGCCTAAGATGGAAAAATGCAGATCTGGCGACTGCAGCAACATGGGCCTCCATAGAGAGGGAGGTATCCAGTGTTACTCCCAGGCTCTTCACCAACTGGGTTGGCACCAGAGGTGCCCCTTTCAGTGTGGGAAGCCTGGTGCCCACCTCCAAACCCCCACGACCCAGGTACAGGACCTCCATCTTTGATGGATTTAACTTCAATCGACTCTGCCACAACCATCCAGCCACAGCGTCCAAAGCCTCAGCCAGATTTCCAGGAATGGAGGATGGATGACTGTCCATTAACAGATAAAGCTGTGTCATCAGCATACTGATGGCAACCCAACCCAAAACTCCAGACTAACTGGGTGAGGGGACGCATATAGATGTTAAATAGCACTGGCAAGAGGATCGCCCCCTGCAGCACTCCATATTCTAGCGGGTACAACGGGGAGACCCTCTCGCCCAGCACCACCCTCTGTCCTTGACCATGGAGAAAGGAGGAAAACCACTTCAAGGCAGTCCCCTGGCCTCCTACGTCAGCGAGGCGGTGGGTCATAAGATCATAATTGACCATATCAAATGCTGCCATTAAATCTAATAGCAACAGCATCACTGACCTGCCTTGATCCAGATGTCTACGGAGGTCATCTGTAAGGGTGACCAGAGCTGTCTCTGTCCCATGACCAGAGCGGAAGCCAGACTGGAAAGGGTCAATGATGGAAACATCATCCAGGAAGGCCTGGAGTTGTTCAGCCACCACTCTCTCAACCACTTTACCCAGGAACGGTAGGTTTGATACTGGGCAGTAGTTGGTCAGGACTGTTGGGTCCAATGATAGCTTTTTCAAGAGTGGGTGAGCTACCGCCTCCTTTAAAGCCTCTGGGAAAGTTCTATCTCACCCTGGTCCCAGGCCCCTCAGCCCTGACTGTGAGATAGCAGTCTAGACCATTTTCCTATCCTGCTTCCTGGATTTTAAAGGCTTTACTGTGAGTGGGGTGGCTCTGGTTTCCTTTAAAGCCCCATGGAAAATGGCATGGCCCTGCTGTGTACAAATAACAGAGGTGGTTGGGTTCCTGGCCCTGGCCTTCGCTTCCTGCACCTCTCCTTACTCTGCTACCTTAGAGACCTTTTCTCTGGCCTGTGATGTCCTAAGAGGAGTGTGATGCCTAGGGTCACCTGCAGTCATGGCTTGGCAGCAGAGCCCTGTTTTCTCTCTGTGCTGCACCCACTCAGCCCTTGCTTGCCTGGTCTGAGGTGGGCCTTCCACCAGGGTCTCACTGTAGTTGCGCCAGCCACCAGTTGGGACTGTGCCACCCCTCAGAATCTTCCATCAGCCCAGTTAACTTTGGAGCCAGAGATCTCACCCCAGGGCACCCCTGAAAAATCTGTGTAGTTTTTTTCCCTGCTTGGTTGTTTACCATCATTAGCAACAGTCATTTTGTTTTTCTTTGATTTTCTTAATTTCCCAGATGATGGCCTGTAGAATTAGGGTTGCCAGACTCCAGGTGGGGCCTGGAGATCTCCCGCTTTTACAACTGATCTCCAGCTGACAGAGAAAATGGCTGCTTTGAAGGGCGGACTCGGTGGCTTTGTACCATGCTGAGGTCTGTCCCCTCCCCAAACCCTCCTCTCTCCCAGATCCATCCCCAAAGTCTCCAGGTATTTTCCAACCCAGAGCTGGCAACCCTATGTGAAATGCAGCTCCCAGCCAGCACAAGCAGGCACAGGGCCTGGCAGAGCTGCAAGTCTGGCTGGCTCCTTAATACCTCTCTCCCTGCTTCGAGGAGGCAGAGCCCTTCCCCTCTGTAAGTAAGATGGTTGGAGGCACCTTATTCAGAGGCCTGTAGAACTGGACCGCTTCGTCCCATTTGCTAAAACTTGATTGGTCATCAGTGGACAGGCAGCACTAGCTTGCCTGCAATGTTTGGTGCCATTTAATTAAAAAAAAACTAGTCACTCCAGCCCCTCACAGGTCCCTTATAGGCAATAATATCAGAATTGCCTTTCCTCTTCCCTCCTTCATTCCTCACTTCATGAAAGGAAACAAAGGAAATAACAGACTACAGCAAGGAAAGATGGCAAACACAGAGTTGTCAATGGAAAGTTATTTTTTTTATTAGTCACTGTAAGAGCAGGAAAATACAATGAATGCAAACAGGTTTCTTTCTTTCTTTTTCTTTTAACGCCAGTGGTCACCACCATTTTCCCCAATACGAATCAGTGGACAGAAATGTGCTTGAACTAAGAAGCTCCTACTTTGGGAATCTGAAAAACTGGACCCCTTTACTTAAGCTCCTTGAAATTTAGGGAAATGTTTAGGGTTGCCAAGTCCCCTGGCGTGTGGAGGATCCCGAGATTCTGGCACTCCAGAATCTGCAGCTTTGAGAATGACAGGAGTACTCCATCCATGAATGTTAGCTGCACAATGTGTCTCTTGTAGGACCGGCAAAAAGCATCCATACAACTATTAAGAAAGCTGTCCCACTTTTTGGAAGACTTCATGCAAGGAGAAGCGGGTTTATAATTCTAGAAATTACCGTTGGGGCTTGACTTTTAAAACACTGATGCAAAATTGTCTGGTAGTTATCAATCTGTATGTACTGAATGTTATTGCTTATTGAATGTAATGAATATTTATACCTGACTAGGATGAAATGATACACTATGCACTTTACTAAATGATGACCATAAATAGAACACATTAGTTTGCTAAAAGGTTTTTGCAGTGTATATTAATTTGTTACTAGACTCTCGTAACACTGCAGCTCGGGTCGTTTCACCCACCTGGAGGATGGCAACCCTAGGTTTGGCAGCAACCTCTAGGTGGCTTGATACCAGCTGACTTGCATGATGTAACTAGGCCTGGCTGCTTGCTACTGTTCAACATCAGCTACCCTATGAAAGCCAGTGTGGTGTAGCTGTTAGAGCTTCAGACTAGGGTCTGTAAGACCCAGGTTCGAATCCTCGTCTTCCTTTGGAAGCTCACTGGGTAATTATGGACCAGTCACATACTTTCAGACTAATCAACCTCACAGGGTTGTTGTGCAGATAAAAAGGAGGAGAGGCAATTAATATGAGCTGCTTTGGTCCCTACTATGGAGAAAGAACGTAGTTTTCTTAGGTAGAGGCTGCCAGTGGGGAGGGAGATGGAAAGCTGAAGACTGAGGGGCAGGTAAAAATAGGATGGAGTTTGGGTGGGAAGGAGACAGGGTTGCCAAACCCAGGTCGGGAAATTCCTAGAGATCTGAGGGGTGGATTCTGAAGAGGGCAGGGTTTGAGGAGGGGAGCGATTTCAGACAGATATATCGCCTCAGCAGGATATAATGCCATAGACTCCACCCTCCAAAGAAGCCATTTCCTCCAGAGGAACTAGTATTGTTAACCTCCAGGTGAGGGCTGGAGATCCCCTGAAATTACAACTGATCTCCAAATTACAGAGATCAGGTCCCATGGAGAAAATGGCTGCTTTGGAGTCAATGGCATTTTACCCTGCTGAGGTCCCTCCTCAACCTCACCCTGCCAAGGCTCCACCTCCAAATTTCCAGGAACTTCCCAATCTGGAGCTGACAACCCTAAGGGGAACTGATCTCTGTAGTTGGGAGATCTGTTGTGATTCCTGGAGAGCCACTGCCACTGCTGCTGTGGGAGGGATGAAGCAGCTGGGCAGCTGGGAGGGCCACCACCACTGCTGCTGCTGCTGCTGTGCAGGACAGGGGGAGGGGGCAGGAGGCTGGGACAGTGATGGAACCAGAAAGTGCAAGTGATGGGGTGGAAGGCAGAGAGAGAGAGTGATGTGGGGGGGGGGCAGAAAAAGAAAGAGAGAGTGATGGGTGGGGGGCAGGAAGGAAGGAAGGCAGGCAGGCAGGCACAGGCATGGAGAAGAGAGACAGCGAGTAAGAAAAAGAGTGGCAGGAAGGAGAAAGAGTGTGAGAAAAATAGGGGGAGAGGGGATAGCAAAGGTAGGAGAATGGGATAGCCACTCCCACAAGTTTCTTGCCAGTCCCCACTTAGTATCACCACCTTTTTTTCTGCTAGGGACTCTACATCTTTTAAGTACTGCATGTCAGGAAGAAACTCAACTTATTCAGACTTTTCCTGGAAAATAGATACAGTGACAGAGAACAGTACCAATGTAATTTCTACCTGTCATGAAGTTGTGATAGTCATAGAGTCTCTGCCAGAGGTAAAAAAGGTGGCCACCCTATGCCAGTCACTGATGAACTGATTTTGCATATGTATTCCTTACCCAAATTTCCCCTTTTTCATATTTTCTTGCAGATCTACAGCAAATACCTTGTTTGCAGAGACTTCACCTTGACAGGAATGTCAAGGGCTTGTAAACTTACAGCACATTATTATTGTTTCCTCTTTCAAGCAGAGGCTGCAATTGAACCACAGCTTTCCAGTTGTACTACTCTAAGTGGGTTGAGTGCTTTGACCCTGTGTTTCCATGCTCTAATGTTCTGTCAGCTCAAACTATGGCATTATGACTTTTGTTTTCACAGAAACTGGGGAGGCGTCACTGCACTTTCAAAATACGCAGCCACTTTGACACAACTTGCCATCTGTACCACAAAATTCTATCTGGAATATCATAATAAATAAAGCCACCATTTCTGACAATACAAAGGTTGAACAGATCTTTGGGGTTGCAATCTCAGCACCTAACATCCCATCACTAGCCTTATTTATAAGCGGTGGCAGGATTTAAATGCTTGACCTTCAAGAGTCAATAAGAGGTACAGCTAGCCTCATGACTATCTGAAACTTGATTGCCACTTGCTAAAGCAGATTTAATGCATCAACCCCAGTCATCAGCAGAAATAGTAAAGAGTCAACATTAAGTCTGAACACACCAATTTCCATTCAGTCTTCTGGGAATGAAGGCCTATTTTCTTTGGGAAAATGAATAGGGCCAGGTTTAAATGATCTGTAGCTTCCACCTTCCATAAATCTGAGTTTTGTACTCCATAGTCTTTTATAAAGGCAATCTGGGTGGGGAGGTGGAAACTAATTCTTATAGATTTTTCCTATTAGTAAGTAATGCCTTGCCTATGGGCCATCTCTCCCCTTATATAAAACCGTAGTGGGGTCCAACGTTCCAATGCACATCTACAGTGTTTGGGCGCAAGGACTGTCAGTCAGAAGACACTGGCTGGGTTGGCTGGCTGCTTTGTGTAGTCCTGCCCACATCAGCCCTGGCCAGCGTCTTCTGCTCAGTCTGCTCTGGGCTTCTGACAGGAGAGGACCATCTGCAGACTGAGTGCTGGGACGGGGTTTCTACGGCTGGGCCGCTTCAGCCCACTCTTCTCTGATTGGGCCAGCGTTTCAAGGTCATTCGCATATGGAAGCTGATTGGACTTCACTCCATTCCGCACCTCAAACTCCCCCCCTCGCAAGACAGTTGGAACTGTCAGTTGCATATGTTCAGTCAGTTCAGTTCAAAGTTTATTGCATGTAGCCAATGGCCAGAACAATATGAAAGATAAAAAAATTGACAATACATTTAAAAGAAAATTAAAATATATAGATGAAGTATGAATATAAGTTTTAAAATCAGGTTTCTCAAATAGCACATTCTGAAAGTACAGTCATTCCATAGCTTTATCTCTAATTTTCCTTGCAGCATGAACATAGAGTGCCATTCTATAGGAGATAGTGGGATTGATGTCTGAGAGCAAAAAGGTTACTATTTCAGTGCCTGATGTGGATTGTAAAGTTATTAGGACTGGGTTAAGAAATTGGATTCTGGGGCCAGTATACAGAGGGCATTCTAAAATGTAATGTGTTAGAACGTCTACCGAAATCCTGCACAGACAGATACATTGATCATATGGGGTTTTGAGGTGTCGTCCTTTTAAAAGCTTAGATGGCATGGTCTGAAAGTGAAGAGCAGTGAGTGCCCTTCTTATGCTATATATTGAAATAAGAGCCAGATAGGAGGCTCTAGAGTGGTCTGTTTTAAATGCTGG